>NC_073693.1:303243164-303301708 GCF_029784155.1 Uranotaenia lowii | reverse complement strand
TCTTTTAATTTTAAAACCCAAATAATTTAAAGATAAAGATATAATTGGATTGTGAATTGAATTTAGCAATGAACAACTCTTATCAGAGTTATCATTTTCGATTGGTTGGTTAACACTTTCGAAATATTTGCACGCGATGTACATATTAAACATTATTGCTAGAAGACATCAGAAATTGCCTTCTAAGCAGACATAATAGATATCGGAATGTAGTATACTGAAGTATACTACAGTATGGGAATGGCATTTGATTGAAAAATCCATAAATCCAGCCCTGAGAAAAATTGCCCCGAACCTACCGAAGGCTGAATCCAGCTCTGGGCGAAAAATGTTATATTGGATTTCAAAAATCGACCATTTACATTTAGTAGATTACCCTAAAAAACAGAATTGTTCAAAATTTAAACTCAGCACATAATTTCAAAGTAGTCGATGATTGCTTTGAATTCAGCCGCAGTATTTGAAAGACCCAAATACTGCGGCTGAATTCAAAGGAATCATCGACTTCTTTGAAATTATAGTTTCATTCAGCTAAGAGGTTTTTCAAACCTTTGATTATGAGAAACTCAGCACTGTTATCAGTGTCTCATTTAGATTTTAAAAAAATCAAAATCACCTTTAATGACTAAAAGAAATCGGAAAAACAAAATTTTAATTATTTAGCATATGATTTAAAATTACATTTATCTTCCAAATCTGGTGTTATCTAGAGAAGAAAATTTTTAAAATAAAAAATTTCTTTCTGAGACAATTAGAGCTTCACCTAAGAGGGGGCCGATAAGGAAGCCAAAGTAGTAATGTTCATATTATTGCCAAATCACTTAAAAATGCCCATCGAAATCTGGAGATATCTCGGTTTTAGTTAATTTTTTTAAAATATAACACTAGATCTCGATGATTTATGCATTCCTCAGTTATTTGGAATCAAAATTAAAATTCCCGATTTTCCCAAAGGAGAGACCCCTCCTTTGGTCAATTTTGAGGGTAAAAAAATTGAAACTTGGAGTAATAGGATAAATATACCCGACCTTGGCACCTAAAGCATGGTTTACCCTTTTTTCAACATTCCAACCTTCCTGTTGAATGCACCATAGAACATCCTTTGAAGAATTTACTTGCTAACTTTCTTAGAGTTCAACATAAATATGTTTCCTCTATGAAACTTTCATTAATGTGAGCAAAAAGCATGCAAAGTATTCACTGCGGTGCTCCAATTACTTGGCCGCCGTACCAATTGTTTGCCGTTTCGATGATCCGATTCTTGGCCACCAGCAATGTGCAATAGATCTTTACCAACAATGCTGAATTGACAGTTAACAGAATCGTTGGCTATTCTGAATATATGGCCACTGACAGAATGACGTCAGCTGAGCGTAAAGTTCTATGCGACGATGGAACACCGGGCTTCACACATACAACAAAAAGGCTTTCGAAAACATTGATGAAATTTGGTTGGAAGGGAAGCAGAAAATAAGCTTTCATTTAAAAAAGTCGGAAGTCCAAAATTTCCGCAAATATTTTTTTAATTTTTTTAAAAACTTTCAACTTTTTACTCATTTAAACAAAGTGATGATTATAAACACCTCAGGTTGTTTCAGAATATTTATGTCTGAACAAGAATCATTGGTTTATGAATGACAACCAAACCTTCTTCAGGGGGACCGATTCAGAAACGAATTATGGCCGCGAGTGGTTTGAACTTCCTCTTTTTTATGAACATTAAATCCCTTTGATAAGATCTAAACTAACATATTTTGTAAGCAAACTTTTTAAACTGAACACTTAAAAAATTTCTCCAATATGTATACAGTAACTAACTTATGAAAGACTGATAAAATCTGAATAAAGCCAATCAATCTATGGAAAAGTATTTCAGATGGCATGGGCTTATCTAGACTAGCCCAGGTTTTCATCGTAGAGTTTAAAAAAAAAGTTGCTGTGGTCCAGCTGCCAGAATATTGAGATAAAATATCCGTATCTGGCCCCCGATTGACTACATTCCTCGAAATTTTTAAAAAGATTTCACAGTTCATCATTTTGCGAAGTTTTTTGAGACAATTTCATCAATATTAAAATCAAATACGATTTGAACGGGAGTAAAACTGAAAGGTTTGAGCCGTGTCACATAAACGAATTATTAAAGAAAACGACTTGAACGTGGTTGTTGTGAAAGTGGTATTGTAACGTTTAATTGAAATATCTTATTTCCAACTTTTTCATCGATTAGATTTTTCCAAATATTGGAAAAATTGCTTAGATATTCTCAGTTTTTTTTGGAGAATTTCCTGCCTTGAATGCTAACTGGACAAATTCAGAAATGCTTAGCTCAGACGACAGATTCATTTACGACATTTCTATGGTTCTGTGCATCATGGTGTGTTGTCATTTTTAAATCATTGTTTGAATTATTCCTTCTGAGTTTTTTTTAAACCATAAGTGATAGTAAAATACTCTAGGAGACTTGCGATTGCGACACATAGGGTTATTTTCACTACCAAACAACTATTTTCATATTGTGGAGTTTGGCTTCATAAAGTAAGAAATTGAAAAATTCCTTGAATGGTATTTTAAAATTTTGCCCTTTTGAATTTGTTAGCTGAGATAATGAGCTTCTAGCAAGAGTTGCCCGGGGCGTTGCGCAGTGGTTTGACACGCCAAATAGATGTTAGAATGTAAACCTTGCAAAAACATTTTTTTAATTCTACTCACATCTAATATTTTAAGGATAATTGGAAAGAAAACGATATTTTCCTGAACTTCCAACTTCTGTTTCCAAGAAAAAAAATTAGAACAAAAATCCAAAAAATTAAAACTGAGTATATGGTTCCCAAGCAATAGAAAACGATTCCAAAACTCAATTATTTAAGAATTTATATATCAAAGTCATTTATCTTACAGTTTTTAGATAAGAAAAACATCTTAAGTCATTTGAGTTGCTTACTTTCACTTAGTTTTTTTTTATTTGGAACCACTGTGTTCTGTAGGAGACCACGTAGCATTTGATCGGCAGACTGCAATGCAAATGCTGTTCGCACGCATACCACTGTACCTTCGATTCATGGTTCCCAAATAGCGGTTTTTGCATTTTCAATGCTCGGATATGACTTTTAGTTAGTCGAATCATTTATGTTCTCCAACTTATTTCGAAGCTTAAGTTGATAGAAACGGTCTTATCATACAATCCAATTAGTATGAAATCATTTGTACGTAGTTTTAAATGAATTTTTAGGGAAAACATCAGCCCAAAAATATCTCTTTAATGAACATGTATTTTTTCCAGCTTCCAACATGGTGGTGGTGTATTTCGATTGAAGTTGCATGCCAAGAAAAGGAACAAAATTTGTTTTAAATTTTAATTCAAAACCTAAATAAATATTCAGTCTATTGTTTTTTTTTAGTATTTTTTTGATATTTTGCCGAGTTTAACTGTAGGCATGAGTATTTATTGTAAATTATTCAAATGAATGTCCACGTTTGAAATCGTATGTGAATTTAACAGTTGCTTTAGAAAGGTGAGTTCATCTGATTTTCATACGGTGATTTCCAACATAATTGCCTCGGATGCAGATCGAAAAAAAATTAACAACTTTAATAAACTACGAACATTCAAAAAAAAATTCGTTATGCACAGATTTGAAACAAACTATTCTATTCGCAATGAAAATATATTCAAAATTTTTAAGCTCAATTTGGACCTGAAAAACATGAAAAGACAAGTTGACATGCCAAGAAAAGGACCATGCATAAATAGGGCTTACTTACCCTACATAGTTTACAAGGTGATGAAAAGTTTTACATGATGGTGAAAACGTAGGTTTCAGTGGTGGAAAAGAATTATCTTTATTTAGCAGAATCTTTCGCTGACATAATAGGCGTTTTCTTCTGGAGGATTCGTAAAAACATGAGGATCGAAGAAAAGGAAGAACATAAGCCATAAAAATCATAAATTTTCTCGAAAAACATATAACGGCTCACCGAATGGACTTGAACCCGCAATCTCCGCGGAGACTCTCATGTTTGTCTAGAATTTAGAAAATTTTATAATTCGACAAAATCGTTATATTTGATTTGAAATCGAACAACAATGAATATGCAAATTGCTCTTCTCATGAGCATCACAAATATACTAATAAAAATGTTGTTGAGATACGAGATAAAACTTATCAGAATCAAATTTATAAATCAATGCTTTTCTTCCAAAAATCATGTATCAATTATATAAAATAACGTTCCTTATTTTGAATTAGAAATGAAAATTAAATGTTAAGCAGTTGAGTTTACAAATGTAAAATCAATATATCCGAAACACACTTTATATGCTCTTACATGTTTAATTCATCATTGAAAATTTATATTGACCAGATTGGGACATTTTAATTCTTGTTTGATCAATATGAAAATATCAAGAATGAAAAATGGAATTTCAATGTTTTTTATTAACATTGGAAAAACAGAGCCAATACTTATTAAGTTTACATTACACATAAGAGATAAACTTTAAAGTTTCTAATTCAAATAATTTTCCGAAATTTTCAAAGATCAATTAAAAAATCATAATCGATTACAAAACGAAGATTTCAAATAAGAAAAATAAATGAAACGGTTATAAATTTTCAAGCACACGTTTTTAAGTTTGAAATTTCAAGCTCTAAATATTTTGTCAGCGTCAATTGGGAGAAAAGGTACAAACTAGGTAATGCTTTTGGGACATAAACAATCAGGATTATTTATTTACTATTGATAGATCCTAGGCTTCAGCATTTTATCTTTAATGGTGTTTACATTATTTTTATGAAAAAAACTAATCTATGTCTATTTTGGATTTGTTCTCTGGACATATTAAGTTCTATAACGTTAGCATGTGAATTAGAGAGCGCCATCATTCTGTATATTGGTTCATTGTGAGCGTCTTTTTGAAATAAGATTGGAAAACAAAGAAAAATTTATTGATAAAAAATCAAAAAATTAAAAAAAAAAACAGAAAGACTATTAAATTTGGTAAATTTATTTGGAATTTCATATAAAATATGAAGATTCAAAAGTTCAATGTTGTAGGTTTTTATTTGAATAAAACGCCTTAATATTTTAAAAACTTTTTAAAAAATGTACCTAATTAAAAAATCAAGTAATCAGCATGTTTGATGCTTTTGTTTAAATTGTTTAGCAATTTGGAAGATTAAGGCGTCCTGAATTCGAATCTTCAGTTAGATTGTGTCTATTATCTAAAGTTTTGTTGATTAAGCTTTTTGAACAAGACTTGGAATATTAAAATTTGGTTTTAAACTTTTTCTAAAATTAGCCATGTATTTTCAGAATAAAGAAAAGTAAAAAGTAAAAAAAAGAATCCTCTTAAAACCTTTTTCGCTGAAGCTAAAGTTACTTCCGACCAACGGAAAAGTTGAACATTGATCAAAAACTTTTATTTTCGATTATTTTAACTGTTTTACAGATTTGTCAAAAAAAAAACATCCAAAATTCTTCAATGATAATTACCATTTTTCAAAATTTATTTAAAACAATGATAAAAAATCTTACTTAGGAAACTAAAATTAATCAACATAAGCTCTTAATTTATTTGCATCCCAGAAAAACGAAAACTATGTGGCTTTGTGGGATATTTCTTAATTCCTTATGAATATGGAGTTCGATATTCATAAAAATAAGAAACACGAAATAAAATTGGTTTTTGAAGAATTTTTCATACCTGCATTAAATATGTAGTGACATAAACGATTTATTATATTATCAAAGTTATTAGTAATAAAGTAATAGATATGGGGCGGGTGGCAACGAAAAAGGTCAAATCGAATTTCAGAAACCGACTATAGACAGTTTGTTCATTGACCCAAAAAAATTACCTGTGTTAAATTTCAGCTCAATCGGACTCGATTTTGGATTACCCAAATGCCCCAGGAGGTGCTCAAAGTATCGATTTATTCAATACTTAAAATCACCATAGGGAAAACTAAAGAAAGTCGGAATAATCAAATTTTCGTTTTGATGCCAAATGACTTGAATGTATGTATGTATGTATGTATGTTTTACCCACCAGTGGCTGGTAGGTCTTTCGACCCGAGTCGGTACGGGAAGTCTCGATCGCACATTCAAATATTGTTCATACTTAACTCATAAACAACATCTGCAGCACAACCAAGGGGTCCGTTACCACTGGCTTGGGACAGGTTTGACTCATCTCACTCCCTTCCAACTGTTAGAAACAAATTAAGAATCCTGAAAAGGAACCTAAGTAGCCTATTCATGATTACAAATTTGCCAAGATACTCCGGCTGGGTTAAACCCACAATCCATTGTATATCAGTTTTCCGCTCGTTTGATGCCCTGTCCTACCCCCCTCTAATCCCCAAGAATAGAGTTAAGCTATTTGAAATATATAATGAATGAAAAGTTACATATTTGCACAAATTTTTACATCTTACCTTTCAACCAACTGCACTTCGCTTACCTCGTTGTTCTTACTCCCAAATTTGACTTGATAATAATGAACTTTATGAAACCATATCCTCAAAAAAAAAAATTCAAAAAAATTAAGTGATGTGAAATTAAGATAAGGGAAAAATTCTTAAATGCTTAACTCAACTATGTATTTTGGATTCCTGCATCGATTATTTTTAACGATCAAAATTTTGATGCCAAATGACTTGAAATTCACAAAATCGACCATATCTCGTATTATCTCGAAATACAAAATTATATATTGGGTTAAAAATCTTTTTTCTCTTGATATTTTTTATTACATTTTTTACGAAATATCGCTACATCTTTTAAGATTTGGAATATTGAAGCCAAACAAATATTTTGTATTTTTTTGCCGAATTTTGCAAAGTTTTTACATAATTAACTTCATCTTTCGTGGAAGAAACTAGTATCAGTTGAATCAGAATCCGCCAAAGAAATACCTGGAGGATTTGTTTCCAAACAGTGCCCTAAGAGACAGTTGACAATTTTTCTACTTTGCTCTCCGAGATGATGATTTGAAATACATTAACATTAATTATAAGGCCTTTTATCGGTGAAAAATGGTGTCCTTTTAAGTGAGGACATCTTAAAATAATGAATTTTTTATTGACGGATAGAAAGTTAGAAGAAATGAAAGATGGTGAAAATGGGCGAATATAATTTATTTCTTAAGATGTACTTACTTAAAAAAGAACATCAATTTTCACCGATACGACCGAGAAATTAAGTAACAATCATAAATTTCGGTGAATGATATCTGCATATATTAACTAAATTTAAAATAAACTGCAACAAAAATGCGAACAAAAATTTCTGTTTGCGTGGCAAAAACATTAATGAAGATCACTTTCATCACATTGACACACAAATGACATTTGTTTATGTACCCATGAAATATATCAATTTTTTAAACTGCTTTTCTGATGACTAGCAAGCAGTTTAACTTTAAGGTTGAAAAGAAACATATAGAAAAGTTAAAATTGAAGCACATTTTAATCAAAAACCAACCCTTGAACTTTTTTTTTCATTCTCATTCTTCCAATCCCTCCAGGAATTTGCTACACATAAATACAGGTTTATCCTACCTCATCCATAATAATCCAGTCAGGATATGTGTGTTGTGAAGGTGGGCGGAAAATGTAGGGTACATTTTCGTTGTTGTTATGGGAGAAAGTCGATATGGTAGATTACGATGCAAGATTTTTTTTCCCCTTATTCACATCCCTATCTCCCGGAATCGATCTAATAAACGAGATGGGCAAAAAGAAGGATAGTAAGAAAAAAAAGGTGCAAAATCTCTGTTGGCTTTCTACATTGAAAGGAAATTTCCCAACAGGAAATGTTAAGAGGAAGAGCTCGGGGTAGAGATTGAGTGCATATTAATGGAAAATGATCGATGAAAATGTTTGCGCTTCCGGAGAGCGAGAGCTTTTCCTGGGCACTTCCGATCAAAGGGGTGGGGTTCAGGATTTGTTGAAGTACTTTCATCGGTCTTGGGCAAAAGGTTAAGTACTCACGTGGGTGAAAATTGCTGATTCGAGCCAATGTATTATGCAAATTTTTGCTCCTACCGTGGTAATTGCCATTTCATTTCCGTTCCATCGTTCGATAACTTCCTATACCAGTTAGGTAACTATAAGCTGGAAAGAAAAATGAGCTCATTAAAGAACTGAGCATCCGGAAGTATTTTATTGATTACTAGCTGATCCCATACGAACTCCGTTTCGCTTTCAACTTAGAATATGTCAAGAAAAGTGTGACTGAATTTCAATTGCCAAACTTTTTCCAAATACATTTCTAAATGCATTGTTGAGCTATGATTGCTGAAATGTTGAACACGTAATATGAACGATCACTTTTTCTGTCGTTTGCTACTAAATTTGAAATCAGGACCCAATTGAATCAGAAGTAAAAACCCCCGTATACGAATTTTGTCTCGATGCGATACAAACCCACGTAATTACTGCAAAACAAATTTAACAGTTAATATGGAAGACTCCCTTTTATGTCATTTGATACAAATATGGAAATCCGAAATCAATTGACCGTCTCAATTCCCGTGTATAAATTTCGACTCGATCGTTGCGTAGAAATGGATATATGTATGTCAAAAAACAATGAAAACCATTTCGGGAGCCTCTTTTACAAACTTTTATATCTGAAATCGTATATGCCCTTCCCTCAAAACTCTCTTGTACAAATTTTCAAAGCAATCCATTACATAATAACCTCAATATTGCTTAAAACAGCGAAAAATTACTAATATGGACGACCCCTGGAAAAACATTTGACATCTGAAATCGATTGCCCGACCCTGAAAACTACCGTGTGGAAATTTTTATTCCAACCCGATGTATGATAACGACGATACTGCAAAAATATTGAATGGTTTATATGGACGACCCCCTTCGCTGGCCCCTTACACTGAATTGAATACCTCAAATCGATTGCTTGTCCCTCAAAACGCTCCTGTACCAATTTTCATCTCAATCCGATGTGTAATAACGACATTATTGCATTAACAGTGAATAGTTAATATGGACGACCCCTTTGGCCGACCCCTGAATTTAATTTGGATAAGTGAAATCAATTGTTTGTTCCTAATAGCTCCTTTGTGCAAATTTTCATCCCAATTCGATGTATAATAACGTCAGTATCACTAAGATATTGAAAAGTTAATATGGACGACCCCTTTATCCGGCTCCTTATACTGAATTTGATACCTGAAATCTATTGCACGTCACTCAAAACTATCGTGTACCAATTTTCATTTGAATACGATGTGTAATAACGTCAATATCGTAAAAACAGCAAAGGTTTAATATGGACGACCCCTTTGGATGACCCCTTACACAAAATTCAACACCAGAAATCGATTGCTCGTCTTTCAAAACACTCGTGTGCAAATTTTCATCACAATCCGACTAAAAGTAACGTGAATATCGCGAAAACAATATTTGTTATGTATGGACGACCCCCTTCAGAAGGGGTCATTCGAAAATCTGGAAACATTTTTCATCATTCCTGGTCCTAATGAGCATCCATGCCAAATTTCAGACTTCTAGCTCCTAAGACGGCTGAGTCTATAGAGGACAAACAAACAAACAAACAAACAAACAAACAAACAAACAAACAAACATACAGAAATTGCTTTTTATATATATAGATTAGGTACTATTACAATTCTTGTTGACTCGACAATTTGGGTTCCTGAGCTGATTTTGAATAGTTTAAAAAAAATTAAAAAGTTCTTTCTCATTCTGAGTTGAAGCTTTAAAACTGATTTGCAATCCAGTAAACATTGTATACTTTTTATTATGAGGATTGATGAGTTCAGCACTGTGATTGCAATGTTTAATAAAAAATTCCTTTAAATTTCTGAAAGGAATTTTCCTTGTCTAACCTTCGTCAATTATATCCTTAAACGAAAGGAAAGGTTTTAGAAAAAATCCCCTGCATCGAAAGTCCCAGCAAACCCTAAATAATTGGAAATTATTCAACTTCTTGGCAAATTCACCTGGGTCTTATCTTCCGGAAAGTGGAGGGTTAGCAAAATTTCCAATCCCAACCCGCATATTCCAGCATCCCAAACAGCCTGGAAGGACTTTCAGCACACCGTCGTCATTCTGTCGGAATTGTTTCCCCGTTTTTCTTCCCTCCTCGATCCAGATAAATTTGGCTTAGATTGAAGCAATTTTCTTCCCAAAAAAGAAAGTGGTGTTGGTTGACGTAAGAAATCAGCCACATTATTACACCTCCCGGAACAAAACTGTTCACACCTTTGGCACTTTTTATTTTCTTGGGGGAAATGAAAAGGTCCAAGACGTGAAAGAGAGGGTTTGAATTTTTCATCCGAATTCCTCCTTCCTGTTTCGGTTTTCTCCTTTGAACAGCAACGATTTCCACGGAAGTTTCGAAAAGCAGCGACAAAACAGTTTTGCACCAATAATGAAATTAATTAGGAGTTTTCGAGGGTTTTCGTTGTTTCGAGCCTCCGATGAAAGAAAAAAAAACCATCAAAAGTGACTTAAATTCAACGGTATCGGTTTCAGATTTTTTCCACACTTTCTAACATCATTAAAGTTGAACCTCTTTGTTGCCAGTGAACCGTTTTGTTCCAAAAAGATCACAATCTAAAATTAAGGGTCGCCGGGCTCAATTGTTTCTAATTGGTGTAAAATGGATTCCCGGCCCGCCGTTTTCAGAAGGTGCTAATTATCGTTTTTGAGAGTTTTTTTTTCGCTTAAAAGAAAGCCTTAGAAAAGAAAGAGTTTTAACGATTATTAGTTTTTGTAATCCTTTGGATCGTTAGATGTTATGATGTTTTTGGAAGGAAAGGCTATTATTTTTTATAGTGTTCGATGTTGGCTAAAATCATGTTTAGGTTGTTGAAATCATCAGTATCAAAATGGAAGCTGTTTTCCAAAAAAAAAAAATGTTTCATTCATCAATAAACGAATCGGTTTTGGATTTGTTTATCAATACAGGCAGGAATCGACTATTCATTGGATTAATGATTCGATTTTTTTTCTCTCAAAACTAGTTGGTATACGATTTTATTAACTCTTTTCTTTCGTTTGGTTCATTTAGCAGTTGAATTAGATCTTGCAACTTTTTTCATCGAGAAATTGAAAATTTTTCTAAAAATTAATCATCGGATCAATTCTAGTTTTTTAGTAAGTAACATTAAAATACCAATTTTTTATGGAAAAGTGATTGTTGGAAGCTGGGAGAGAAATTATACCAACAAAACTATATTTTTCTAATTAACATAAAACTTTATTTTCTGTCAATGGAATGAGGGTTGTTTCTTATTTTATTTTTGATAAATTTGTATTTCTGTTAAACCTACTGATAATTTTTGAATTTGGTCTACAAAAATAAATGCAAATCCATAATTGAGTATGAATATTTTTCAAAAAGTTTTTGGTTAAAAATGTTTAAACAACTAAGCCACTTTATAAAAAATCAATTACAAGATTTTTTGCGGTTCTAACCTATTATAATAAGGTTACATAAATCAAGTGTCATGATTTATTTAGAGTTTCATAATCTTATGAGTTTAAAAAATTCATTATTTTTATTTTCATTACTAAGTTCACAAATTGAATTTGAAATTCATCTTTTAAATTTTTCCTAACAAAACTATTCCTTGAATAATTTCTGTTTAAGTTTTTAATTATTTAGTATTCTGCGATACACAAAACTCAATGTAATGTTCCAACTTTTTGTGAATCTTAACATCAAATAAATTATATTATCGCAAGTCATTAATTGCAAGTTGAGATTAGAATGAAGTTTTATTCCTCATGTTTTTTCTTTATTTTATTCATCATATTTTTTTTTTCAACGGATTTGACAAAAATCAACAGGCGCTTTTTCCTAGCCTAAAATTTCACAATTTTTGTGGATGAAATAACATAATAAATTTAAACCTTTTAATATGTTTGCAACATTTAAATATTTTGATTATCCATTTAAAGTAGTTTTTCGATTTTATCACGGTCAAAAAAAATTTCACCGTGAATATGGCGAAACCGTGAATTTGGCGAAAATAAAAATTGAAGTAGAAAAAAGTATTTTACTGTCTTTAATCAATAATTTATAATGTTTTTAGTAGTGGAAACGTTTTGTATTAATAGATTTCGATCATAAGGCGTAATTATCAAAGATTACTAAACAGAAAGGATCGTTTTCAGTTCAAATTATTCTTCTCTAAAGCAAATGTTTAGGTTTTTTCTTGAAATAAAACCATGTTGTTTATCTATTTGATAGTCTACATCTAATTAAAGTGAATTATTTTGTTTTGATGGAAATTTAACAGTCGTTATCTCTTTTTTCGAGTTTGAAAAAAAAAAATTCAAAGAAATAAGCATCAAAAAATTTAGTTCTGCTAATTTCAATATTTTAATCTTATCGCGTTTGATGAACTATAAAGTATATTTATTCGAAAAATATTTTAAAATTTGCTCAACTTAGACTTTTACAGATAATCTTTTGTCTTTATATGTAGAAAAACAGAAATCTTAGTCATATTTTCAGACAAAGTTAGCAGAATTTCATTTTGGTCTTCCAAAATTATCCATTCAGACAATACTAAAGGCTATCCAATAAGGATTACGCACGCCACCCTTATTTTAAAGGGTGTTCAACAAAGAAATCAAAGACACTTATATCTTTCAAAAAGCGCTTTAATTCACCCACATTTTTATATGATTCGCATAACCAAAAAAGTTAAATTTTTTAAAGCGACTAACCAACACAAGTAACAACACTAGCATCAGCGTAACGTTAAAATACTTGTGTCGATTATTACAAGCGTTTTTAAAATCCAAATGACGATTTTAAACACTATACAGATAAAATAAGCAGTTCAATGGCATTTTCATATTATTGGATACCTATATACTATAACATAAACCATAAAAAATATCATGAACAAAGACGCTCTATGCTTTTGAATGAAAATTAAGGACCTGAAAATGGTTTCTGAATGATTTCATAAAAAGTGTGATAAAATCGAAACAATTACCGTAATAAAATCGAGCGTGAATTTGGCGAGTATTGATAAAATCGAATAGTGATAAAATCGAGAAACTACTGTAGTCCATGTCTGAAATTCGGAGTTCTGCCTCTAAATTACAGATTCTTCAACTATTTTCTCTTTATACCTTCACTTATTTATTTTATACAATATGTGAGTGTATTTTTCCTTTTTTGTACCTCCATTAAATAAAAAAAACTAACTGACCTGGTAGACTTCGTTCTACAATAAATTCTTATGATCATTTGATCATCGATAAAATCGTTTTGTCTTCTATTTGACTTCGTATTAAGACAAATGAATCATTTTTTTACGACAAAGCTTACATATGTGCAAAATTTCATTAAAAGTACTTGAAAATGTTTGAGTTAAGTGGTTTCAATGAAATGACATAAGTTCATTTACAACTAAAGTGGGACCTCCCCGTTTTGAGGTTAGGTAGTTCTTCTTATTTATAAATAAAAAACAACTAAAAAATTAATTGAAAAATGCTCTAAATATGACAAAAACCATTCCCTAACTGATAATTGTTTGCGTTTTGTTGTGATTTGGTGATTGTGATTTTGTTCTGCATTGATTTGAGTTGATTTGTATTTTATGTTGATTTTGAATAGGAGGCTTCCTTTTCTCAAAAATTAGTCGTCCATTCAGTCGTGATTCGTTTTTTTTGTTCAAATATTAAAGAGAACACAAAAAAATTTCAACCTGTAAAAGAACTAAAGTTCAGTATACTATCTTCAAATAACCATGTTGTCTACATCGATGATAGTTTCTGGTTTTTAAAAATAAAAATTGTTAATTAATCACGTGTTAACATTGCGGAACAGTTAAGAAATTTCTCAAAAGCTCTTATTTGAGCTGCAAACAGCCAAATATAATTCTCTTTTTTTTTATTCCCTTATCATAAACAAAAAATCTCTCTTTAAGAAAAATGACCAGATTGATATTTTAAATGATTTTAATTTTATAATTGATCGACTGGTTTGTGGTTCATAGAGAAATAATTACATACCTTATGACAATTGGGAAATATCATAAAGATTTAAAATATAGATTACAAAAAAAAAAAAATAAACAGATTAATTCAATTCATATACGATACATGTTGCGGACGGAATAAAGAAAACGCCGATTTTCGATAGCAGTTAACACAGCTTCAAACTGTAATTATATTTTAGATATAAATCTTATATTTTAGATTATTGTTGCTTTAATCCTTTTACTTACAATTTCAGTGTTCTAAGTGGCTTTCGCGTCCGAACAATTAGATTCCGTACTATTAGATTTAAGTACTTTTAACTATTTGATTTAAGTATAATTGTAATGTGGAGTTCTCAACTCGTGTGTTCTCTAACTTTTCTGTTTTGATCCAACGGCCGTCGATAAGAGTCCTTTTATAGAGAGTCGTTATAAAATGGAAGACCATTTTTCAGAGAGCCGACAATCTTCGATGTTGTTACGACGTCCAGTGTTGCTGATGTTAACATTACAGATACTAGAGTTTTAGAATTCAAAACTTATAATCACGTTATATTCGAAACCACAATTCATTGTCTCGAATCTAAATCATAATTTCAAATCAAGTTTCGAGAAACAAAATATGAATTAAGTTTGAAAAAAGAGATTCAAAGTAACAATCAGAGCAAAAGCAGAAATTGCAAATTGCAATTGTAAAACATTTTATGAGATGTTTATGAATATGATTCTCATCTGATTAAAAAATTTGTTATCAAATTGATATTCTAAATGTGACAAAAGTTTCAGTGGATGTCAAAAAAAAAACAAACAGAATAGTGATTGAATGTTTTTAAAACACAGAATCAGTTATCATTGAAAAAAGACAGATAAGGAATCCAAATGAGTTTTGGAACCTTAAACAAAGATCATGAGTTCTCAAAATTCAGAAAAACCACGAAACTAAACACCAGTACTGAGGAAAAAGTACAAGACTTGGAAATCTTAATGATTTGGATCTGAAAAAAGATATTAAAAACTAAGAAATATTCATGTAAAGAGAATCACTCAATGAAATAAGCAATTCAACTATGAGATTGTTTTTATGATAGTTGATCATTCTCATTTGAAAAATGATTTGCTGAATTCAGGATATTTTCTTTTTTCAGTTGGTGATAAAATTTTGGTTAAATCAGTTGAAAATGTTTCGTTACTAATTTCAAGTCTAAGACAGAAATTGGAATGGAAATTCTATAAAGAAACTAAACTGTCGACTGATCCAATAAAAGCAACCAGAGCAACTAGTAACCAACGAAAATTTCAATAATAATGATTGAAAAACTTAAAGTTATAATAATACCCGGTACTGATCGGATACTTTCCAAGTTAAATTCTGAAACATTTATCATAAAGCTTCTCTGTTCTCTTCAAGTAGTGTGAGCAAGTTTTGGCGAAATTAGCTGCTATTTTAGTGCAGTAACAATTACTTGAAAAGTTAACGTAATAAAAAACATTATTATTGTGCAAGACGTTTGTATATAATGAAAATGAGGAGATGTTTTTCTTTATTTTAGCTGTTCTGTACAGAATATCTCTACTGACAAGTTCCGATAAAAAAAAAAATGAAAATTTGAGGTGTTTTGTCGCATATTTTTCTTAGTTTTTTACGGTTTTTGTTCGAATTCAATTTACATTATTTTTGTCAAGATTTTGATATTCAAAGTCCGCAAAATGTGGGAGAACACCTTCACTGATTACTAGACTAGACTAGACTAGATCTAAAAAAACTATTCTAGATTTTATTCCACGGGGGCCCTTCATTTTTTATATTTCAAGTTTTCATTCCAATTTACTAGTTTTTTTTTTTAAAGATTTGTAGTAACCAAAGTAGTATGAATAAAGTAATGTCGAAACTTTTTTACCTCGCCTCCTTCCTTAACCGGGTTTCCCTATTGGCCTATTAGTCCTCCCCCCATAATCTGGCCATGGATGCTTAATTAACTGCCTTAACTCCATTTTAAATTACATGTGGTGGCTTAATTAGCCTTCATTTGATTTCTCAGAAGAAAAATAACACACAAGATAAGTTTCATTTAGTTAATAATTTCGAAGTCCGATCTTACTTTTTCCATAGTTAATTGAAAAATTTACGGGATTCGAGGTTAAAATTGACCAGAACTCCATTTTACAAAGTGTTTGGTTACTCAACAGTCTTCATTGGAGTTCTTAGGAAAAACCACACAGGATAGATCTGGTTTGTTCAATAATTTTCAGTCTTAATAATAAAAGTATTTTTCTGGATTGTTTACTAAATGTAGGGGAATTATGGGTTAAAAAGGGATTTTACTTCCGTAGGAGGGAAGATATTGAATTTCTTTTCAGATTATACTCTTTTCTCCTCATTGTGCAATGCTATGATAACACAAGGAAACAAAATTTGCATTCTCTGCTTAATATTTTTGAGCTGATTTTGACTAATTTGGGAGCGCTAATTTGAAATATGTATAATTAGTTTTTTTTTCGAGATAACTTAGGAAATAGGTGAAAGTTTGTTAGAAAAAATTTGTGCACTTATTTGGCAAAATTGTAGTTCATTACAAAGATTTGGGAGTTAAAGGATTAAATTCAATCAACAAATTTGCCGAATATTGTGAGTAATTTTGATTCCTGAAATAGGATTAGAAGTTTTCTTATTGTTTATTGTTCACAATTTTACAAAAAAAAAGAATTTGGACATTTTTATTAAGAAACTAACTGACCCGGTGTACATTGCTACACCTTGCAAAAATAAATGGAATTTGTAAAAATTTATTCAAATTTAGATTTTCAAAGCATTTTTTTTTTAAATCAAACCTCATCAAGGCTCATCATTTTCACCTTTTTTCCCAAAGTGAGAAGTATCGAACTTTCGATGTAAAAACGATGTAAAGGATTTTTAATAAACATTTTCAAACAGCTTTTTCCACCATCCTCGCCCTTCGAAGCAGTTCGAATATCTATCCATTTTACGCCAAAATTATGTTGAAAAAATGTTTCGCCATATGCCAAACTCGTGGACATGAGACATTATAGCTTGAAGTTTACCCAAACAACACTTATCATGGTATGAAAATTATCGATTTTATACAGTGCAAATTTCTTTTTTTTAATAAATTTCTTAAAGCAAAAAATACTAGTTGTATCCCTTAATAATTTCTCCGCGTTTTTAATTTTTTCTTTGAAAGTCAAATATTCAAAAATGTTGGCAAAAACAAATTTCTAAATTAACATTTGTCCCGTTAATTGGGCAAGTGTAAACGCAAAGCTTATTTTCAAATGCGTCAGAGATATGGCTTCAAAATGGATTTAATACGTTTATCTGTTTGTTTGTTTTATCAAGTTTCATTGATATATCGGCAGTATTCCCGCAGTATAAATTTATGATTGTTATTCCTCTTTTAACGAATGCTGTTAAAAGCAAATGACCATCATTTACAAAGACATTAAAGAATTTTAAATATCCGCTTCAGTTCAACATTCGCAATACCCCGTCTGGTCTTTTCAACATATTGAATCATTTTGAAGATGAATTTCTTAAAAGTTCGACATTTGCCCTTTCCCCACTGTGTAGATGACAGGACGGAATATTGTTTTGAACATTTTAAAAGTATACTAAAAATTTCTCACTTTTCAAAAAAAAAGCTGATCAAAAGTCTCTTTTATGCAGCCATGTAACACAAAACACTTTTCGTGTTAAGTACGTACCTAAATTGATATGTAAGCAAAAAGTACGATGTTTTTTTTCAGAATTATTTAAAATAAAAAGCTTCCATTTTCATTTCTAAATTCGTTTCAGTTGTGTAATTGGGCCGAAGTAACAATTTTTAGAAGAAAACATAATTTTTTATTGTTTTGAAACAGAAAAAAGTTGAACGTTCTAGTGTTCCTTAAATTAAAAAATTCTTTCCGAAAATGAATTTCCTCGCTTTTGGTCAATAAAAATCAGTTAATTTCACTGATACCTTTCACTTATGAACACGTCAGTCCTATCTAATCTACTTTAAAGAAAAGGCTCTTGATCAAACCCCTCAAAAAAAAAAAACAGAAAATTTCTAAAAATGGATGCCGTGACTTTTCAATTTCAGATTTTGGCAAAAATAATGTATATGTTTTATTCGATCGGCATAATGTCAATCTGGATCGCATCTAGGTGTTATTCATAACCATGTGCTGTACAAATGAGCTAGGAATCAAGTAGAAAAAAATCACATTAAGGCTTCATATCGCCACCCCTTGCATTGAAAATATGCTTGGTTGAGAAATACGCGCCAAAATGTTCGCACCAGTATGCTATGTCATGGTTACTATCCTCTCGCGACGCCTCGACCATGGAGACGAAAAAGAAACCGCCCAAAGGAAAAAAAATCTCGAGAAAATTGATGTCATGACTTTAATTTGTTTCGAAAAACTACAAACTTTGTGTGAGAGCCCCCTCTCCCTTAATTCGGAGCGGTTTCTTACTATTACAGAAACCATCTCCGGCCCCAAAAACCCTCAGATGCCAAGTTTCACGATGATCGGTTCAGTAGTTTCCGAGGCTATAGGGAACAGACACACATTCATTTTTATTTATATAGATACTAGCTGATTTTACCCGGCCTTGCTCGGGTTCACATAAAATATAAATCGAAATGAGTCGTTTGACTTTTTGAAATTTTGAAAGCTTTTTGTTCATCATCATAACAAATTGGACCATGTTTGGCCAGTGAGCTTCGTAAGTTTTGTTAGTCTTCTTAAAGTTTTAATTGGGATTATAAGCAAAGTTTTTCGTTTTCATATTATTGAATAACTTATAGTTTTTAGGTTTGCCAATAAAAATTTGAACCAATTTTACCATTAATGCTTATCCATTCTATCGCGAGAAACATTTCAATGTTAGGTTGCCAGGTTGCCCGGACTTATCCGGATTTGCTAGAACATTTGACACAAAATTTGAGGTAAATCTGGTCCGGCCCGGTTTTCCGGATTTTGTTGCAAAAAGCCCGGATTTTACCCGGATTTAATCACATCATTTTTAAAACGTAACTTAAACTGAGATTTAATTATTATTATTATTATTATTATTATTATTATTATTATTATTATTATTATTATTATTATTATTTTTATTAAAGACATTTTACCATTGATATGGCATTCGTGTCTGTTTAATTATTATAATTTTTCATTTTTACGTTCAAAAAGAAGTTATAAATGGCAAGTTTTAGAAATGATCATGACTCGTGTTTGGAAGCTTGATATACAATTTAAAATCTGCTGATGTAGTTTGTTGAAAAAAAAAAATATTGCAAGTATATTTTTCGTTATTTTTACTGAATAATTCCGCAGTCAGTTTTGACCAGTCTTGCCCAGATATTGCCAGGATATCGGTTCGAACGTTTTGAAATCAAATGCTGGATTTGATTTTGGATAAAATTGTCTGGATTTGTCCTGACCCGATATGGCAATTCTGGCAACCTTATTTCATACCCACCATTTTTCAGGAAGCTTGAATTCAATTACCTTTTTTTTATCAAATGACATCATTTTTTTATCTTTTCCATAGGTTATCAAGTGAAAATCCTATGTATTAAGCTTGTAAAAAATTGTTAACGACCTCTTTTCAAGATCTCCCCGTAGAATGGAATTCCCATTTAAGTTTTATTTTGTACTTAGCAATTTCTAAATAGATTTCCGCTGAAGCATTATAAAAGACTTGCTCTACATGTTTTCAATGTGCTTTTTAAGTTCTCTAATAATTGGATGGTAGAATTGAACACATCGATGATCAATAATAATTAAAAATTTACAAAACTTCAGATTCGATTACTTAAAGTCTCGTGCATTGGATTTGTTTTAATTTTTGGATAAAATGAACGTTTAATTTTCTAATTCCTATTGTAAATTAAATTCCTACACAGCAATCAGAGTGTTGAGATCGCAGCCTTGAACTTACAACCCTCAGTTTTATTAATTGTTTCCCTATGAGGAGTTCCGAAAATATGAAAATGGATGGTTCCTAAAAGCTGGAACATTAGTTTTCAGTCCAAATAGTTATTCAACTGAAGAAGTCAATTCATAATGAACATGAATTAATGTCTCCATACATTACACACTGCATATTTTAGTAGATTCTCAACCACTGTTCTTCTCAATATATTTCTAACAGGCAAGTAGTTTTTGTTTATCCTAAATGAAGGCTCATTATTGCAATCAAATGCCTCGCACCGGTACCATGTGCTTTGAACAGTAGAAGGAAAAACACCCGCCAAAATTTCTCCATTAAAATTATTTATGCTCAGCAAGCTTTGATTTGCTATCCAGTACACGTGAACTCTGGATGGTTGCTTCTAATGCCCGGCCCATGCATGGTGATGGTGAAAATAACCCCGCCAAAGGAAACGAAAATCGGTTTACAAAATGGTGCCATGACTTTTGATTCGTGGGAATAAAAACGAAAAATGTATGGGAGGGTCCCTTTTCTTAGGTGGGAGGGGCTCAAAACTATTACGTCGACCTTTTTCATGTCCGTTTACATCATTGTACCAAATTTCAAGCTGATCGGTTAAGCGGTGTGGATTTGTATAAGGTGCATATATATATACAAACATATATAGCCCAACTCATCTTTATATATTAGAAGAAGAAGAAGATAGATTTTAACCAAATTGAATCATAAATGTTTATCAAAACAAAAATCAGATCGATTTGTAATCTTGAATAAAGTTGTTCAACGAATTCGGATCTTTATCTGATTGAATAGGGAATCAAAAAAAAAAACAAATAAGTTTTTTTACTTTTCATGTACATAGGTTTGTTGTTTCATAATTTCTGTATGATTCACTTTACTAAACATCGATAAATCTGAAAATTTTCACACGCTACATGACCAAAATATGAGCTGATAGACCAAATCTGACAAATAACTGAAATTCAAGATGCCAAAATCTTCCAAAAATAGTGATTAGAACATATTTAGGCACCACAACGCTGTTCCCTAGCGTTTTAATAATTGATATTTCAAAGGCAATTTTCGTATCTGGAATAAGTGTTCCATCTTGAATTTCTTAGTTATTCCTTAGTATCTGATTAACAATGTCCGTTTCTCTTTTTTTGGAATTAGGGTGAAGTTTATACTTTTTTTTACTCTACAGGATATTCTTCAAATACTTTATTGCTATAGTAAATTTAAATCAAACAAACAATGTTTGTTTTTTACTGAATCAAAGAGTTGAACTGTTTTTTTTTTCAGATTTATAATATATACTTTTCGAGTTAAATTCGATTAGAATTTTCTGTAAATAAAATAAATCCATATTCTAAAGCTACAAAGCTCTGTTAGTTTTAAACCGAAATCATTAAAAAAAAAACATTGAATTGCATTGAAATGTTATCAGCAATTTAAATATAGCTATATAATAAAATATTTAAAAAATTAAACAATGTCCTTAGACATGAAAAAATGTGAATAAATATTAAATAGTGTCTAAAAGTACAGTCCGCATCTCCCAATTTTTTGCAAAAAAAAATCATTGTTTAGCCGATTCTATGATGCAACTTTCATCTGTAGACACCAAAGTGGGCCAACATTTGCTTTACAAGTTTTGAAACAATTGCGCTCACCTATACAGGTAGCGCACTCTTCTTACAACATGGAAATAAAGCACTTATCAAAGCAGGTAAAAACACTATTTTCCGTGCTTTGTAGACTGTTTGCAGCAATACTTTAAGTTACAACCGATTATCCAAGTATCGTAATCTTAATGTAATTTCACCAATAATGGGAATACTGCTTTAACAGCCTCGTCATACTGAGTACATTATCTTTTCGATCAAAGATCATTGTACAACAATGCCAATAATAGATGCTTTCTGTCGCTTCGTTCGAGAACACAAAAAAGTATTATGAAAATTAAACAAATTTACATTTTTGGAGAAGATCAGAAGACCCCCAGCCCAAACCGTCATAAAATAAAAAATACACCCCCTTAACTTTTATTGAATAGTTGATACTATGACATTGTTTCCATTTAATCATTTATGGGAAACAATGCAACCAATAATGGATAATAGCAAATAAATTTTGGTTACCAGAATTTTTCCCACACCTATCCGGGCCGATCAAATCCGGGCAATTTTGTTAATAATCTAGCAACTCAAAAATCCGGGAAATATTCGGTCAAATAAGATAAATCCAAGAAATAATTCAACAAAAATCAAGATGAAAACCAAACGAAACACTTTTTTTTCATAGATAAAAAAATAAAATACACTGATTTTAATTTTTTTTGGTTGTTTTTGCAAATGAATTGAATAATTTTTGGAATTTTCTCAAGTTTTGTAGCAAATATTCGGACAAGTACGGATAATTCCGATCAATCTGGCAAGCTAACTATAAATAGATAAATTTCTTTCAAATAAAATAATTTTAACTGACAACCTTCTACAAACCGACAATTCGCAATTAGGCGCGTTGCATCGTTTGATTTATTCATCGACACGCTCGTTAGAATTGAAACAGATAGTGCAACAACACTAACCATTCGTTATCTAATTGATTATTCATTCAACCAACCGACTATCACGTCACATTCAACCGTCCCCGTGACCGTCCAAGTGGCGAACAAACGAATCAAACAAACAATCAGGCTCGGCAGGCAGCTAATACAATTTTCCATTTATTTTTCCCTTTTCTTTCTCGTTTCAGATGTTTGCGGAAAAACTCTTCAGCCGCCGCCGGCGGCCATTACGATAACAACAACTTGGTCGTCGTCGTCGCCTTCGTCGTTTGTAACAAGCTGAGGCCAATCAGAGAAATAAATCCAACCGGAAAGGGAGAAAATTAGATTCTTTCGGAGGGGCCCGGAGGGCTCCGAAGTGTGAAAAGTGCCCTGTGCTTCTGGGTGATAATTACCGGGGCCGGAGTTTTGCAGAAGGCTGCCGCCACGTCCACGTCTGCTGGCCACGTGGGATTTGAGCAGTGTTGATTTGCTGATTTGGTCTGGGCTTGTGGGGGTGGAGGTTTTGGTGTTTTTTTTTCTTAGGAAGAATGAGTTCCGGGAGTGGTTTTTGGCCCGGCGGCAGAGGCAAACCATCCTAGAATGTAAATATTTCGGGACTCCGGTTTTCCGTGATTCATTGCGGCGAATGTTTGTGGTCCTCGAGGAGGTTGCCGGCAGCGATGATGTTGTGGGGGTGTTGTTTGCTGATGTGTGTTGAATTTGTAACCTACAAACCTGTGTCGACTGTGGCCATAGTTTGAAAACAGGTGGACCACGGATGGACTTGTCCCATATCTAGAGAGAGAGCGAGAGTTTGGAAAAGAGATCTGCGGACAAACAACAATTGGGTTGGTTCGGTGCAGCAGCAGTTTTGGCCAAAGCGCCCGGCCAAAAGGAAGAAGGAGGACATGGTGACGGTCAACGAAAGTGCGCTCCCCGACTGGGACTCGCCGGACTATTTTCGGCTGTTCAGTGAAGGATCCCCGTCGGCCACTTCCAACGACCACCATCAGCCGCCGCCTCGATACTCAAGTCCTTCTCAGCCCAATAATGGAAGCAGCAGCAGCAGCGCCCATGAAAATAGGTCATCCTCAATCGCATCGGTAGCGGCCAATGCGGCCTTCCAAGCGTACTACGGAGACGATCCGGGAGGCCACCCGGCACTAAATGATTCGTCCCCCTCATCTTCCTCGTTCCTGAACAACGGCCGGCCCTCTTCCGTCCAACCGAAACAACAACCAAATTCGAACGGGGGAAGCAATTTTATGCTGCTGCTCGAGGATTTTGGGGAATATTTTTACAACTATAATGGAAGTGGACCACCGAACGATACCACGGCCATCCTTCTGGGGGGGCCAACCGGCGGAAGTGGGATCAACTGCACCGCCCTGCTCCTCGGGGGGTCCGGAAACGGTACCACCAATCTTTCGGATTGCGTCCCACCGCCCCGGGAAGGTAAGTGAATTGAAACTTAATTTTAATGGAATCGGGACCCAGGTCTTTTGCATTTTACGTTGACCAGGGAACTGAGGAGCTTAGTTGGCGAATGTGTGAGTACGTGTGGGTGTATAATCGATTGCTTTTCGGCATCCTAAACGTTTTACTAGTTTTCGTGTTTGGTTCCGTTCGAATTTTGCCCTTCAACACTTATGGACTGGTAATAGCCTAGCCGTGCGACTGTTTGGGCAATGGTCTCGTTTCATTTCGCTTCGCTAGATTTGCTCAGGTGTTCTTTATCTATTTGCGAAATTATATTCCTGGTATTTTGGGAAACTATCGATGCATTGGGCGATGTTTTCCGGCTCAATGGTTTTCAATTAAGATCAATAAGAATTCGAATTGATTGCTGTGTTCGAAATTAAGTAATTTGGTTATTTATTTTTATTCAGATATGAAATTTTAAGAATAACCCATGAAATATAAAGGTCGTATCCAACTTATAGTACTGATGGTAAACTTAAAAGTTCAAATAAAGATAGATGATTTTTTTTCTGATCTAATATTGGAATAAAGATCCAATGAACTTTCTTGTGAATTGAAATAATTTACATAAAAATGAAAAGGGATTTACAATCGCATTCTTCATTTTGAGAACCCAGGACAACCATTGAAAGAGAGACCATCTTTTTACTTTGACAAATGTCTTCAAACTGTATAAGGTCTCCGAGGGTACAGTAACGAGGAAAAACGCATACCGATGAATAAAAAAAGGTATAAAGATAAATATAATCCTCCTCTAATATAAAATTTCGAAGAAAAATACTTTTCTCTCGACAATCATAATTTTAAACTTATAAACTTGCTATTTTAAGGTTCATATATGGTATGCAGCTAATTAATTACTGAAATTGAAATGCAATCTGATGCTTATTATTAGTTACCGTAAAACGGGGTAACTTTGATCACCGGGGTAAATTAGACCAACAATAAACTTTTTCACATTATCATCAATGACTCAGTCTATAGGTTTAATTTTTGAAAACTGTTTTCTACGTTTGAAAGCCTACACACTACCAACAAAATCTGAAAAATAACATCACATATGATGTAAATAAAAAGAAGCATCATATATGACGGAATTTTCAGTGCGAGTTAAATATTACACGCCTGTAATAAATCGCGACGTGTCATTTAAAAGTGACGTAAATTTTAAAGCCACTAAAATTTTGAAAAAATATCCTATTGGAATTTGTTTTGTTTACTTTTTATTGCTCCGATTCAATGGAATTTTTTCACCTTTATAACAAAGACAATCTTTTAAAAATGATTTTCATTGTTTTATTTATCGACAAACAAATTTTTTGTCTAACACAAAAATTATTTGAAAAGTCACTTAAGTAAAGTAGCGTGGGGCCGCTTCCAGAACCACTTCCGCTGCCGGAGATATCCGGAACCAACGATATCGACGGACTTAGAAGCTAACCGCTTCACCAAATAAATTAGGTTCACGACTTGACTGAACACTTTGTATATATATGTGTAATCCTGTTTATGACAGTTTTTATGTTTACATGACATTATCGCGTTCAGTGTAATGTAACATTAATTTAACTACATGTCGTGTAATATTCAGAAATTTCGAATTCAGTGCTGTTAAGAATTTTGTGTAAAATAAAAAAAAATATGGAGAATTACATCAGATATGATGTTCCGAAATTGAAGCATCACATATGATGAAGTTTTCAGTGCGAGTTGAATATTAAACGTCTGTAAACTTCAAAAGACGTGTAAAATTTTAAAACATGTAAAAAATTTCAGTCATGTAATGTTTATTTCGCATTGAAAATTCCGTCATATGTGATGCTTTTTTTATTAACATCATATGTGATCAAAATTTGGTTTGTGTTTGAAATTTTTTTCTGTAAGTAAAAAATCTTATTTTTAAATATTGAAATATCTATTTTTCCAAGGCTCGCAAACAAACAGATCTCCTGATGATATAAAAATCATTTAGAAGCAAACGGGTTGTTTAATGTGAAAGATCAAATTTTTTTTCTTTGTATATGGCCAGTTATAGTGCTATTTTTATAGTCATTAAATGGTTAATTTTTGATTTTTAATAAATAAGGACATTTTCCAAGAGTAAGCCCGTATTGGACAAATGGTTAGGAACCTTATCAAATCGTGAACTTTAAAGAAAAAATGAAAATGGAAATAGTGGAGGGCCTAGGGGATAGATAAAATTTCTTATGTATTTTGAAGCTCAAACTATATAGCACTTTTAATTATTTTTGCCCCTAAATGAAGGAAACATCATAGTTCTTCTCTCGATTATAAATATTTTTAAAATAAAACGTTAAAAATCAAGGTTTACATGATAAACTAGCATTTTTGAATATTATGAAGGTGTTTTGAATCCTTTATGATCAAGAAAACTCGTTTAAACCGTCAGAATAAAGACTGATCAATGTCACCCCAAAGCATCAAATTCTGACCAGAGACGAAAATGATTTTTAAATCAAATTTAAAGAGGTCTAATAATTTCTGCATCCATGTTTTACGTTCATAGGAGTCCAGAACTGGTATCAAAAATATAAAACATGCCACATTCCGCCTAACAGAAAAAATAATCGAAATACATTGAAAAAAGTTATCAAGATTACCCTGGATTACGATACATCTTCTGTGAAGTAAATTTATAATTATTTTCTGAACTCACAAAAATATGAATCCGTAATACAGTGAATGAAACGAGAATAGTACCACTGTGTTTTTTGCTGGTTAAAATATGAATGATTGAAAATCGTTAGAATTTTCTTGTAAATTTTCTTTTAATTTGTTCAACGGATAAATCGAGCATAAATTTATTTTTTTGGATGAGGCAATTGACGTCGAGGGTCAAAAATATGAAAAAGGGTGCGAAAAAAGAAAATGTTTTTCTACAAAAACCAAGATTGTTTAATAAAATGCACTGTGGAAAAGTGAATAATAATGCATCTACGAACTAATTGAATTCTTAACTGCACTTCAGGTATTTTCTAGTATTCCAAATGGCTTTAAAGGAGTTTAAAGAGATTTTCCTCTAGCACTAAAGAATCTGACATGTCAGCTATTTTTTGGCAAGTTTTTTCTATCAATCAATCACTTATTTTTCAGTTTTTAGTCGATTTTGCTGATAATCGAAATTATGACCCATTTTTCACTATTCCGGGATAAATCAAGATGTGCTGAATAATTTTGATCAAGAAGTAATTACTTGGTACAGCTTGGACACCTTGAAATTTTTAGATTACTAAATCAAAAAATTAGAAATGCACTGAAAAGTGAATTTCTTTGACTGATAATCAGAATAATGTTGTACTTTCCGATGGAACCTAATGGACCCGACAGAATCGTAAGTTGAGATGATCAGGAACTCTTGTGCTAGTGATTTTTTGCACACCCGGAAAAGCTTTCTGCAGCGTGAACTCCAACTATTACCTCGAAATGATGAGTATGGGCCTTAATATAGACTTATTTTGGTTTTAACTCCAAGATAGTTCTGCCATCTACGACTTGAAACTGGAAAATTATGGTTAACTTAAAAAAAATCAAAGTATTTTTTATAAGAAAGTAAGCAGTATGGTAAAGTATTAAAGCTCAAAAATCAAATATTCCTTAGTACTAGAGGAGCATCTCTTAAATATACCTTTGGAACCTTTGGAATGCTACAAAAAGCATTACACTATGTTTTTTTTTACGCGTTATGAATTCGGTCGTTAACGTATAGGACTCGGAATATTTTCGCTCAAATAACGGGTTGATTAGCAAGAGCCGTGTAGAAGAATCATATCCATGGCAAAAAAACCGCGTAGAATGAAGCCGTGTTAGAAATACTGAGCAAAATCAAATCGCGTAAAAAAAGACCTTAGTGTATTTAAAAAAAATCTTGAATCACGTAGAAAAACATAATTGCTACTATTCTTATTTCGCACTTTTTCCATATTTTTGGTCCTCAACGCCAATTGCTTCATCCAGAAATAGCAAACTTATACTCGATTTATCCATCAAACGATTTTAAACAAGTTGCAGAAGAAATTTTGGTGATTTTCAATCATTCACATTTTTACGAACAAATAACATAGTTGTTTTGTATTGTATAATTGTTGCCATAACGCCGAGCCACCCTAGCCAAATTCCGAAAGAGTGAGTTCTCTCTCTAGAACTCACCTCGACGATACGAAAGGTACACGATCGTGCTGACAGCATCAGCTGTTGATCAAGCAATAAAAATCACTTTAGTCCAACCACCAACCGAACAACATCGCCTCTTTAATTTTAACCCCGTCGGTCGAATAAAGTTTGGGAAAAGTCAAGTTCCCCCCGGTAAATTGCTCGAGTTTTTGTTTCTAGTGGAAGAAATATTGTGTAGTGAGTTTATCACTGAAGGTATTGGTCTGTCCCACCAAGTGAAACGGGACTTGTGTGTAGAGCCTTAATTGCTCAAAATTGGACTTTGTTCCTCTGTTCGGATCGTCTAAAGGTGTTACAGTCCACTTCAAACTTTGTGTGCGACGATCCAGAACATTTTGGTCCATTCGAACCGAATAAGGACAGTGCAGCTCTAGTGACCGACGGATGGTTGATGTGTTTGGGTTGAGATTCCTTGAACTTTCTGGACTCCAAGCGATCAAGCGCCATCGCTTTTTTGTGGGTATCAAGCCGCTGCGCCATCGCTGCACGGCCATCGCGCATTCCTGCGCCATTTCGCAGCGTCACAGCGAGACCTACAAAAGGTTGGACGGCGAGCAGACGGAACAGAAGTTGGTTTTATTTGTCGGAACATCCTGGACAGCATTCGGATAATTTTGAACAAACAGGAAAGTACAAGTGTGCATGTCGTTTGTGGCGTTGATTGTGGGATAAATAAATTTCGGATATTGGAATCGATGAATTATTTCTGGGTAGTATTTGGGGTGATTTAATAAGTGCAATCCTTGATTAAATTAAGATCTATTTTCTGCTGTTGTTCTGGTTTACCTTGGCAGTCAACTTTTGTTGAATCCCCCAGTCAATCGGGCGCGCTTGGTTTGTGGAACGTTGAGTTGAGTCGAGTTATTCAATCATCCGGATTGAATTAAGTCAATTAATTAGAAAGTAAAGTGCATTTGATTCAGTTTTGTGTCTGAGGTTTTGTCTGTTTTGGTCAGTGATCGGAAAGATCAACCATTGGTAACAAATAAGCACCTAGAAGTGCAAAGCAAGTGCTAGTGCGTGTCGAAGTGGCGAATAAATTTCTTTGATTAATTTACCAGGTGTCAGATTTTGGAAGGTTTTTGAGTTTGATAGTAAGAAGTGGCATCGCCACTAAAGAGGCCGTGTCGACGTGAACAATTATTTGCAAATTTTAACAGTTTTTGGTCAGATTTTGTAATTTGTGATTTGTGTCAGATTTTGTGGTATTTGTCAGCGAGTGCAATATAAGGCATGGCCACAATGGAAGACGTTGATTTCAGCGAATTGAAGGAGCAGGACAGGCAGTTGAGGAGGACGATTAAATCCATAGCTACTTTTGTCAGCGAGTTCCAACGAGGCCAACATGAAATCGAGGTTGAAGTGCGGTTGGAAACGTTGGAAAATGCCATGCGTAAGTTTTACGAGGTGCAGAGGAGGATGAAAGTCATTCTCGATGATGAAGAAATAGAAAGGAATCCAGACACCAAGGAAACCGAAACTGAACGCAAACGTCGTATCAAAGCTCACACTTCTCGTCGTGAAGCGGAATTCGACGAAACGGCTAACGAAGTCGAAAAATTGTACTATCCTACGAAGGCTGCGTTACTGAATTTTCGACCAAACGGAAAAAACACGATGGAACCAAAAGATGGATTTGACACGACTATGTCTAGGGTCAAACTTCCTGATATTCAGCTACCGAGCTTCGGAGGAAGGTTACGAGAATGGGTGACGTTCCGCGACATGTTTGTAAGCCTCATTAACAACAACAGCCAGCTTTCTCCGATCGACAAGTTCTCGTATTTGCGATCGTCGGTAACGGATGAAGCCCTTCAGGAAATCAGTTCGATCGAAATGACCGCAGCTAACTTCCAAGTCGCATGGAACGCACTCGAGAAAAGATACGAGAACAGAAAACTGATTGTAAAGGCCCACTTGGATGCACTCTTTGCAATTGAGCCGATGCGAAGAGAGAATTGCGAGTCGCTGAATCGTCTGATTAGCGACTTTGACAAAAACTTACAAATGTTGAGCAAAATTGGGGAGCAGCCGGAGAATTGGTCAACCTTGCTTGCCCACATGGTTTGTATGCGTCTGGATGCAGTGACTCTCCGCCAATGGGAGACGCATCACAACTCAAAAGAGGTTCCTTCGTACGAGAAAGTCATGGACTTCCTGCGTGATCAGTGCCTGGTTCTACAGTCCCTCCTTTCTAACAATGTGCCTGAGTCCGAGTTCCGTCGATCCAGAACAACAACGACCCATCTGTCGTCACAACCTCGAGGAGGTTGCGTATTTTGTGGCGAGCCTTTCCACAAGGTGTATCAGTGTCGAAGATTCCAGAATTGGTCAGTAAACGAGCGTTTGTCAGAAGTGAGAAAGCATCGCCTGTGTATTAACTGCTTCTCAACTGAACATTTTGTTGATTCTTGTTTAAAAGATTCGTGCCAACTCTGTCGGGATAAACATCATATTCTTTTGCACTTCGACAAGCCTAGCAATTTCGCGCGACCTTATTCCTCCTCCGTTCCACAAAGACGTCGTAGACCAAGTTATGCCAATCAATCGCGGGTGAATCAAAATAGACCGAACTCACAATACCAACCACAGCACACACCAAATCAGGCACCTCCCCAAGCATCCACTTCCTACCCAGTTGTTCAATCATCCAATCCACAGCTTAACCCACAAGTCACCACCGATACTCTTATTTCGCACACTTTTGGAACCACTCAAAGGAGTGAAAGCTTTCCTCTTCAAGTTCTGTTGTCGACAGCAGTTGTTCGTGTAGTTGATCGATTTGGAAATCACACATTTGCTAGAACCCTACTTGATTCATGTTCAGAGTTCTGTTATGTAACTAGCAGCTTTGCTAACAAACTAAACCTCGTTGAATTCAAGGAAACTTTGACAGTTCAGGGAATTGGTAATGCCTCGGTCACCTCCACAAAAGCAGTAGAAGCAATCATTGAGCCTCGTTTACCTACACTTTCTAGCTATCGCGAAAATATGCATTTCCACATTTTACCCAATATAACTCGCACATTGCCCGTAAAACCCGTTCCAATTCATCGTCAAAATTCATTGCCTGATGTTGTTTTAGCGGATCCAGATTTTTGGAAACCGGGCCCCATTGATATGATTATTGGGGCAGAGTATTTTTATGAGTTGTTGTGTGATGAAAGTCATAAAGTCGCTGATAATGGTCCAGTTTTACAAAATTCAGTATTCGGTTGGATAGTGTCCGGGAAAGTGTCAGAAAAACAGTCCGATTTAGTTGTCAGTCTAGAGGGGCCTGACCAGTGTGGATCAGGTGCGCCTCGAACGTGTCAGAGTAGTACAGCTACACTTGTCAGTTCTACGGCCCAACTTGAGGAATTAGTAGCCAGATTTTGGGAGCTCGAATCGTGCCATACTAAAAGCACCTATTCCGTAGAAGAGACGGCTTGTGAAGAGTACTTCAAGCGCACTATAAGCCGAGATTTAGAAGGGAGATTCATTGTTAGTTTGCCCAAGAAACCTGCCATTATACGGCAACTTGGAGAATCTCAAAACATAGCGATGAGGCGGTATATAAGCCTTGAAAAACGGTTGATTGCGAATCCCGAACTGAATTCAATGTACACCGAATTCATTCATGAGTATCTCTTAATGGGTCACATGAGAGAAGTGCAAGAGAGTCAGATTTCACCTCAGAGTTTGTGTCAGGGTTCAAGTCAGAATTTAGAAGGACAGAATCATGATAGCGTTGTATACTATATGTCGCACCACGCAGTGCTGAAACCGGACAGCACCACAACGAAACTACGAGTAGTTTTCGATGCATCGTGTCGCACCTCAACCGGCGTTTCGCTTAACGACGGTTTGATGGTGGGCCCAGTTGTTCAAAACGATCTGATGTGCATCATCCTACGCTTCCGTCTGCATCGGTACGCAATCAGTGCAGACGTTGAGAAGATGTACCGGATGGTACGCGTACAGAGTCCGGATCAGCACCTCCAACGCATTTTATGGAGAGATTCGCCAAATGATCCAATTAAAATTTATGAACTTACTACAGTTACCTACGGAACGGCAAGTGCTCCATATTTAGCCACAAGGTGTCTCAGAAAGCTCGGTGAAGATAACATTACAACTTATCCAATCGGTTCCAGAGTTATCATCGAAGATTTTTATGTGGACGACTGTCTAACAGGTGCTGACAGTGTCGAAGAAGCTAAGGCACTCATCCAAGAAACAACTTCTCTCACCGATTCTGCAGGTTTCAATCTACGAAAGTTCAATTCGAACTGTTCGAGCATTTTGAAGGGCCTCCCCCGGTATATGATCGATAACCAGTCAGTATTCGAACTCGATAGCTCAAGTTCAACAGTCAAAACTCTCGGAATGAAGTGGAATACAACAGCAGATGAATTCTGCTTCAGTTATCCTCAGTTGAAATTCGATAATTGTGAGATAACTAAGCGAGTTGTGCATTCCGATGTGGCGTGTTTATTTGACCCACTTGGATTAGTGGGACCTGTTGTTGTTCAGGCTAAAATATTCATCCAACATTTGTGGCGCATAAAATTGGATTGGGATGAGCCGTTGGATGAAAAAAGTCAGCAGTTCTGGATAGAATATCGGCAGAATCTCGTTGCATTGGCTCAATTATCAATTCCTCGTTGGGTCGGATTCAGAAATAGTCTTGTGTCAGTTCAGTTACACGGATTTTGCGATGCTTCAGAACGTGCATACGGGGCGTGTTTGTATTTACGATGTGTGGATTCAAACGGATCCATTTTAGCACGATTGATAACTTCGAAATCGCGAGTTGCACCACTCGAAAACCTGAAACGATCGAAACGCAAGACCTCCATTCCACGCTTGGAGCTATCATCTGCTTTAACGCTCAGCCATCTGTACGAGAAATTTACGCACGTGAATCCACACATCAACGAAGCATACTTTTGGACAGATTCGATGATCGTCAAGCATTGGCTTGCGTCTCCACCGTCACGATGGCAAATGTTTGTCGCAAATCGAGTATCTGAAATCCAGCACATTACAAAGAATGGAAAGTGGAATCATGTAGCCGGAATTGAAAATCCAGCAGATCTCATTTCGCGCGGTGAGTCTCCTGACCAGTTGATATGTCAGAGTATATGGTTTGAAGGTCCCCACTGGTTATCTCAAGAAGAGCATTCATGGCCCACCGAAAACGACCAAAGGTCAACAGAAATAGAACCGTCATTATTAGAAGAGAAACCAAGTACTGCTCTTGTCGTCCACGAAGCTCCACGAAATGAAATTTTTGATTTACATGATTCCTTTGTCAGTCTCACAAGAATTGTCGCATTGTTCAAACGCTTCCGGCACAATTCGCAGAAGGTGAATAGGGATAAGAAAATAGTCGGAAACCTCAGTCGGTTCGAATTATCGGAAGCAACGCTCACACTGGTTCGCTTATCTCAAGCTGAAAGCTTTGCAGCGGAGTTAAGTGATCTCGCAAGACACGGAGAGGTCAAACACTCGTCACGAATTGCTGGTCTTGGTCCCTACTTGGATAAAGGAGCCATTCGAGCGCGAGGGAGATTGAGGAATGCAAACATTGCATTTTCGCGCAAGCATCCATGGATCCTCGATCACCGCCATCAGCTTACCATATCCATTATGCGGGATTATCATTTGCGGCAATTCCACGCTGGTCAACAACTTCTTATCTCAAGCGTGAGGGAACAGTTTTGGCCAACAAACATAGCGAGTTTAGCCCGATCCGTGATCCATTCATGTATTCCATGCTTCAGATCAAAACCGAGGGTTGTTGAACAAGTGATGGGTGACCTACCTGCCGAGCGAGTAACCGAATCATCAGCGTTTTTAAGAGTTGGAGTGGATTATTGTGGCCCTTTTCTCGTCAGCTATCCAAATCGTAGAGCGAGTCCTGTCAAGTGCTATGTGGCCATATTCGTTTGTTTGGTAACCAAAGCAGTTCACCTAGAGCTCGTCATGGATCTGACAACTCAAGCGTTTATCGGAGCTTTACGAAGATTCGTTGGACGTCGTTCGAAACCAAAGCTGATCATGTGTGACAATTCCACTACCTTCGTCGGAGCAAGCCGAGAGTTAAAGGAACTAGTTCACCACTTCCACTCAAGTCAGTTTCAAGACACAGTTGTTAGAAATGCGTCAGACCAAGGGATCGAGTTTAAGTTTATTCCGCCACGTACGCCAAATTTCGGAGGCCTCTGGGAGGCACAAGTCAAATCATTCAAGAGCCATTTTAAAAAATCGGTTGGCTTGCGTACATTGAGCGTCGATGAAATGATAACAGCATTGGCACAGATAGAGGCTGTTCTCAATTCAAGACCCCTTACACAGCTCACAAGCGATCCGTCAGATTTTGAAGCACTAACTCCAGGGCATTTCCTTGTTCAACGCCCGATGACAGCAATTCCGGACAGAGATGTCATAGCAGTACCGACAAACCGACTTACTATGTGGCAGAGAGCTCAACAACTTACACAGCAATTTTGGAAAAAGTGGAGAACGCAATATTTGTCAGATTTGCAAAATCGTTCAAAATGGAAAAAGCAAAGTCAGAATATTAAAGTCGGAATGTTAGTAATCATAAAAGATGATAATAGTCCTCCTCAGAAATGGCAACTGGGTCGAGTTGAGAAAGTGTTTCAAGGGCAGGATGGTAACGTCCGCGTTGTAACGGTTCGTACGCAAAACGGGTCCTTTGACCGTGGCATAAGCAAGATTTGTATTCTTCCCATTCGTGAAAATGAAGTCGGCAATGTAACCGAACCTAATTCAGAACAGAATGAGTCAGAACAAATGTCGTTTGAATAAAATCAGAAATGTTTTACAATGGTAATTCGTCAAAAAATATGATAAAGATTGAGTCAGAACCAAATGTCAGTTATCGTCAGAAGACCTTATAATGGAAATTCGTCAATAAAAGTTCCAACAGGGACTTCTAAGAAATATTTTGGAAAAATGTGTCAGTTGTTAAAGTCTTCATGTGTGTCTATTTGTCTGTTTATGTCAGAATAAGTCCAGTCAGTATGTGCAATGGAGCATGTGGTCATTGCAAGTTATGTTTAAAACTACTAAAGTCCTGCGGGACATTTCTATTTTTTGGGTATCGAACATCGGAGAGCCATGAATCCACCAACAACTACAGCAAGCACCACTAAGCAAGTCACCGAGGTCCCTATCAATCTATGCATGACGTCCGGAATCCACACGTCAACAATCCATCACATCAAGCGGAAGTGGCTTGCAACGGACTCACCAGCAGCGCGTCCAGCATTAAATGGCTTATCGAAAGCTTCTGATAGAAGAACTTCCCACGCAGCGTCAAGTTATGCTGACTGGTTGGTCACCACACCGAATTTATCGAAAGTTTTTTTTAATTCAATTTAAAAAAAAACTGTGAAAAAACCATTTGGCAATGAATCGACACGTACTAGTGATCAGCAGCATCATCGGGTGGATTTGTGTCCCAACAGCAGCTGATCCAAACTACGCAACAGCAGCATGAGAAGAAAAACACACCAGGAGGAATTTCCAGCCACCAGCAGCCGTATATCTCGTACGTACAAAGCTGGCAAAAGGGTTGCCTTTGTTGTACGGGATACGTTCGGTGACCACTTGGTGATATATCGGCCGTAGGCAAACGGCAATGGCATTAATCTGATCACCACACAGAGCAGCGAGCGAGAACAATCGAGAATCGAAAATTGTCGATCGGCGATACTATATAGTACGGTTTCACGGTCAAACTGTTTGACAAACCGTTAAATGAAAGTTTTGTTTGTTAAATGTTAAAGGATCTGTTTTTTTTTTGTACGAAATATTGTTAGTATGTGAGAATTGATTGAATTGTTAGTATTAAGAATAATTTTTGTGAATTGGTGTTGAAACGCGGCTGGTTTCAAGGGGGGCGGCATGTTTTGTATTGTATAATTGTTGCCATAACGCCGAGCCACCCTAGCCAAATTCCGAAAGAGTGAGTTCTCTCTCTAGAACTCACCTCGACGATACGAAAGGTACACGATCGTGCTGACAGCATCAGCTGTTGATCAAGCAATAAAAATCACTTTAGTCCAACCACCAACCGAACAACATCGCCTCTTTAATTTTAACCCCGTCGGTCGAATAAAGTTTGGGAAAAGTCAAGTTCCCCCCGGTAAATTGCTCGAGTTTTTGTTTCTAGTGGAAGAAATATTGTGTAGTGAGTTTATCACTGAAGGTATTGGTCTGTCCCACCAAGTGAAACGGGACTTGTGTGTAGAGCCTTAATTGCTCAAAATTGGACTTTGTTCCTCTGTTCGGATCGTCTAAAGGTGTTACAGTCCACTTCAAACTTTGTGTGCGACGATCCAGAACAATAGTGGTACTATTCTTGTTTCGCTCACTGTAGCAATGAATTAGATTTTTTTTTGAAAATTGACGACGCGGTTATGGAATAAATATTACATGACACTGAACGCAATGATGTCATGAAAAAATATAGACTGTAAAAAACAGGCACCCACCATTTTTGTTTTGTTTCGATTTTAGTCGTTTTACCATCTTTATGGCATTCGCGACTTAGGCACACACAAATGTAAACAAAGTGTTGGGCTAAATCGTGCAGTTTTCCGAAAGTTCCTTCAATTTAGTTTTCACGTCTGTAAGTTGGTGAATATTGTTGACTCATCGAATTCTTTCAAGGCGTTTCGGCAGCAGACTCATATGGTGCTCTACATACATATTTGTTCTTCGAGGCTGGTAATTCGGAAGTTTCGCTGACAAAAATTTCAAATGTATTTGGCTTAAAATTACTCAGTGTTTATAACATTCCAATCTCTAGTGCCATCGGAAATCTTTGTTTTTTATCGATAAACGATGATTATGTAAATGATTATTACTTTTGTAATGTTTAAAGAACCGGATTTTAAAGAAATAAAAGATGTTTATTAAAACCGAATTGTTTTTATTTAAGTGCTCAAAATCTATCATAAACTTGCAACGATTTTTTGTTCCCAAATAACAAAAACAAAAAGGAACAAATTTCAATGGGGAAATTTTTCCATAGTTCAATGGTTTTCAAATTTGCTCTCTTTTATATTACACGTCTACAAACTTTTTCAGACGTGTAAGTATCCTTCACACACTGAAAATTACGTCATATAAGATTTTTTTTTATTTACATCGTATGGGATGTAATTCTACAGATATTTTTTCGAAGTGTGTATCTGACGCGGAAAACTTTGATGAGCTCTTGAATTTGTACAAAAATATAGTTAAGATTTTTAACTTTAAATTTCAAACTGCTATTTTCGCTCGTCTCTCGTGGGGTGAAAAGAGACAGTGGTTTATTAAAAGAGGGAAACGTTCTTTTGAGCAGCCATCATCTTAAAAGTGAATCAGTATTTTGTTCTTCACTTCGTAGATTTTTTTTTATTCATTCCAATCCTCTGTTGTCAACTTTTCCATCACTCTTACTTATGTTCGTAGAAAAGGTATTGCCTACTTCCAGGGGCAAACATTATCGAAGAAATTATTAGTTTTATTTTTTGGTTCCCAGAGAAAGTGAACGTTAAAAATTTTCTGAATTTACTTCTATTTTACATTACAGAGAATCCATGACACTGCTCTGTCCGATAAAGATTAATCCCAAGTTAAGTGCGCCAAAGAATTTTTTGTTCAAATGTTTGCCGTCATGAAGTATTCTACTTCGCATACCAATTTTGTTGACACAAAGCATCTTTTTTTTTTCATAAATACATTTTTCGTGGTTTAAAATTTCGTGATTTTCAATGTTTCTCTTAAAAAAATCTCAAATATTTTTGGATCCAATTTCCATATTGAATTCTGTTCTTCATTATACGAAATGCTAAACTCTAAAAAAGTGATAAACTCTCAGTTTAGGGAGGCAAAGCATTTTAAATTTCTTACTGGATCTTTTTTTTTAATTAAATTATGTGTTTTAGGGTCTCAGTTTTTAACATCTTGAAATAAAACAAATCTCTTTTGAGTTCCTGGAATCGGAATCTAAATTTTAAGCTAAAAACATGGTTGTTTGATCTTGAACGTATTGGTCATCCAGGCTAGAATGAATACCGCCTAAAGGTAGACAAGTAGCTCTACTAAGCTCTAATGTTGCCATACATTTATTTTTTTTTGAATTGTTTAAATTCACGGGAAAAGTTGATTTGAAATCGATACAAAATAAAATCTCTCTTCATTTTAAATCGTAGAGAAAAAGGTGTTTATCTTAACCCATCCGAAAAGGTCTGAGCCAACAATGGTTTTATTTCCTGGTGTGATGATAATAGAATCAGAAAACAAATTCAAAACTGTTGGTTCTCCTACTCATTTTCAGATCTTTCTTTTTAATGTTCAAATTTTGGCTTAAGGAATATGTTATAATACTTTTTAACATGGAATTTGAAATCAGAAATGAAATTCGAAAGTATTGTCCGCAAATCGCATTCATTTTTAAAGATTTGTGATAGTTTTGTGTGAACCAATTTTCAATAGCAGGTACATATAATTAAAATGTATTCATCCTTTCTTTTAAATTCGAACTCATATTTGATTAATTTTTTTTGTTTATTTTGGTTCTTGTATTGTATTTTTTAAGGAAAAAAGAAACAGAAATATATATTTGTAAATTTTGTTGTGATTTTATTTCATCAACTTTAAAATGCATGCATATAAAAGGATTGTATAGTGGAGTGTGTCGTTTTCCAAATTTTCAAAATAAAATTCAGGTAATAGGGTTTGCATTTTAAATTTTGTACGGAATATTCAAAATATTGTTTGAAGAATGTTATTTTTTTCGTTTTCTCTTGAAAAGTTTGTTCTAACTAAGGCAATGCCAATCTAAATTTAATCTAATATTTCCATTTTAAATGGATTTTTAAAAAAGGCTGATTTTCATGTAAAAAATGTCAAAATACACAATTTCATATAACAAATCACGCTATATCACATAAAATCTGACTTATTTGAATTGTTGTTTCTTGAAAAACATAAAATTTTTTGTTTCATATGGATTCTTGCCAACAAATTTTGACCAATCTAAAATTAGTCTTAAGATTCCTTTCTTTTCACAACTAATTAGTTGTAGTTCGACAATATGCTTTTTTCAACTTTCAATAATCAGCATTTTTCTTTTTAAGTTTTTGTGAGTTAAATCTCTCCAAAGCTCAAAAAAATAACTGGTTTTCAGAAAATAAAAACAATAAAATACAAAATTTAGATTGACATGTCGTGCACTCGTACATAAGAGTATTCTTTTTCATAGAAACCAGGGCCGTAGGAGAGAATGGACTCATGGGGGGGGGGAGGGGGGTTTTGACTGATTTTTAATCTTTGATTTTTTACACGAAAACGCACGAATTAATAAAAATCAAAACAAATAATGTTTGTAACTATATGATTATTCATTTTTATGTTGCTTTACATTATTAATTTTGGATAAAATCGTAACTTTAGAAAATCGGCCCTAAACCTTAAAGGTGAGCAATATTTATATAATGAAACTTTCAATAACAAAATATGAAATTCGCATTCATTCAATTTAGAATGGAACTTTCAATAACAAAACTTATTTGATTTCAGCAAAAAATATTTTTTTGGAGAGCCTTCATTTTTTTTTAACTTATTAAATGCTTTAATCAAATAAGCCTAATCTTCCAAATTCTTTTGTTAATTAGAAGATTCTAACCATCAATGCGATTTAAAACAAATTTTGTTGGGTTAAAACATTTTTGGATCAAACTTGAATCAAATTTATGATTTTAGTTTGAAATTTTGCTTAAAAAAACACCAATACTAATAATGTTGAACACGCTGAGAAAATGAAGAACTTTGTGCACATTTTTCAAGTGAAGATCAGGTACATGTTTCTTTACCATTTTTTTTCTTGTAAAGATTCAATTGAATTTTGAAAATTCTGTAGATGATATTTTCTAAATAAAATTAGGGGATTTGTGTACTGTACAAACTTATTTTGATTAAAAAATTCAAATCTTGATATAAAATTGTCAAGCAAATTTTCAAGTTCATAATTTTAATTCCTTCAAAAATTAAGTTGATTGTAAAACACATTTATATGTATTCCTGAATTTTAAATCTGCATTCTGATTCTGTATTCTGAATCTTCATTCAAAAATTCAATTTTGAATCTGTTCCCGAATTTCTAAAAGATTCTGAAATGAACAAAAAAAATACGATTTCTGAATCATCATTCCAGATCTAAAATTTTATGAGCTTAGTTTTTGAGCCCTTTTTCATAAATCTATAATTTAAATTTTGTAGTTCTGGTTTACTCACAATTCATTATAAAAATTATTTATTTTTAATCAGTATTGTAAATCTGAATTTAAAATGGTGGATCTTATTCTGAGTGTTCGATTTTGGGTCACCTTTTTGAAGCTTCAAATATTTGAAATATGTGTGAAAAATAAGTTTAAGAACATTGAATTTGAATAAAAAATCTTTTTTTCTTTTTTTTATATATATATTCGGAAAACTAGGTATGTATCATCAAAATATTGCAAATGAATATAATTTTTGCAAAAATATGATTCAAATTTGATATGAAATGCAATACCAAATTTGAATCAGGATTTTTAAGAAGCTTTTCATTACCAATTCCTTGTGATTATTAGAACTGAAAATCAATAAGGCTGGAACAAATATCAATTTCTTCTTTTGTCAATCCCCCCGCCCCCTTCGAAGTTTCCAAAATCCCGAAGGGGGGAATAAATAAAGTTTGAAGTATTTTAAGAAAATTTCAAATAAAAATTCAGATATCCGAAAGATTACAAGACAAAAAACCAACTTTTGGAAGATGCGAGTTTATTCACATTTTGTATTTTTGATTTTATTGAATTTTTCGATAAAAAATACTTGATTTATAGGTTTTATGCAACAATATAGTATGAAATTTGGTTGCATACAAGCTTTCGTGCAATTAATTCTTATTTATTTGTTTTTCGCATTATTTTTTATTGCCCCCCCCCCCTCGCGATGTTCCAACTCCGAGTGACAAAAGAAGGATTTGAAATTTTTTCCGGCCTAATCCTAAATTTAAAACAGAATCCAAAATACGATATAAATATATAAATACAAATTTTTGTATTGTAATATGGAACCAGAACCTCCACAATGGGATAAATTTAATTTTAAATTTATTATTAAGACCTGAATTTCAACTAATAAGTGAGATATTTCGAAAACTGTAGCAGAATTTTGAAGGTTTTTGAGGTTTTGGGATTAGTTTTTATTCTAAATTGTTACTCTTGAAAAACCTGACTTCATTATAACAATTTGATTATGAATTTAAAATTTTGAGGGTAGGGTAGAATACCTCACTCGCTTTTTTTTGGGGGGGGGGGGATTTAAACCACAACCCCCCCCCCCCCCCCGTTTTAACGTCCTTAATAGAACCTATCTACAAAAAGCAGACCTAGAGAAATCCAAAGGTACACAGAAGCCTTCATCGGAAGTCATTTTTGAAACTTGTTGATTAAGATGTCTACGTAATTTGTTATTTTCAAGCTAAAACTTAATGGTCAGACCTTAAAATTAGTATGTGTCAGAAACACCCAAAACAAGAGCGCATCATTCTATCTGGTAATTGAAAATCTCCATTACAAATTATGCCAATCCCGATTCTAACAACCATCGCCAAACCAAGCAAAACCAAGAACCGGCACATAATCTATGACAGATCTGTATGTTTTTTTTTCTTTTTCGGGGAAGCGTTGCGTTGCTCGAAAATGTTTAGCAAAGTTCTTGGCAAATTTTAAATTACTTTTCCGTCTTCGCACGTCCCGGAAAGCGATCCAAAAAAAAAAAAAATACATCACCGGCAGCAGCCACTGGTTAGCAGTAGGTATCTACTTCGTCTCTCTCATTTTCGATTTGATGCAGCCAGCCAGGCAGGATAACGAAAATTTCATGTCTCAACTTGATTGTTGTACAATCCATTTAAAAGTTTTATTGCCGAACAGCTTAATTCTCAAGTGCCACTCATTCGATTTGTTCTCGGAAATGAAGGAGAGAACTCCGGGGGAAAGTAAGTAGCCCTGAAGAATGGATAGCTTTTACTCAGAAAATCCCACAGGATGATGGAGGCTTGGATTTGAAATTTTCTCAGTTATTTCAATTTCAGATCTGGTAAATTTCTGTATGTATTTCATAATAAATACCATTCCGTTGGATTTTTTTATTATTGTTTTTTTCTGTATAATTAATTCAAATATATTTGTTATTCCAATCTGTGCTCCCAAAAATTATATGAATGTGATATTCATGTTTGAATTTTCAATGACCTTTTTTTGAATTAAGAAATTCATTGTATTTGAATTTTCTAAAATACCAAAATAAGATATCAGTATATATAATTCGAGTGATTTTCAATAACGTTTCTGTAATTCTAAATTTATATAGGAACAATTTTAACAAGAAATTAACTTATGGTTTCTCCTTCTACAGAAAATCAATTTTCAAAATTAATTATTCAATCTTCTAACTTTCCTTGGCTTCAAATCCTAGAGTTCCTTGTAAAAATATGTTCTTTTCGCCAAACAGAAATTATCTATCAAAATATTCACGGTACAAGCTTGCAGCTTTCCGCTAATTTGGGGAAGATGTTCCACCGAAAGCCGACACACCAAAGTTCAAGTCCCCAACCTAATTTCAATTTGAAATTTAATTTGAAAAGTTCATGCCGTGCGTGCCCCTGCAGGAAATGTCTGGCATCCCGGGGGCCAGCAGCTGCCAAAAAAAAGTGGCCCCCAATAGCCAACCTCTGCTTGTGGTCTTTCGTGGTAAAATGGTGGTGATGTCGTTTCGCCAAAATTCGCATTAATTTCCAGCTGTTGCGTGCTTTGGCTTATCGTAATACAGCGTCTTGTAATGAAAAAAATCTGTATAAGAGGAAGTTCTAGACAGAAAATGGAATCTAAGAACAGATGTGATACGACGTTAGTTTTCTCCTAGCAGCTGTGTTGGGGTTAAATTTAAATTTTCCTCGTTTAAAACTGTGTTTAATATTTTTTTCTCAGTTTACGAAACAATCATTATCAAATGGAAAAAAATAAATAAATTTCATATGCTGGTTTGAATTGAGGCGCCTGTTTACCACAAAATTATTTTTATTTTTAATATTCTTCAACATTAATGTTCACATTATGAAGAGATTAATCGCCGTAGTAATTAATGGTTGTTACTTTAATTTCTCGGCCTTGTCGGTGAAACGTGATGTGCTTCTAGTAAGGACACCTGAAGATTATGAATTTTTCATAGATGGATAGAACGTTAGACGAAATGAAAGATGGTCAAAATGAGTGTAGAATTAACCCATTTTCACCATCTTTCATTTCATCTAACGTTGTACCCATCTATGAAAATTTCATATTCTTAAGATGTCCCTACTAAAAAGGACATCACTTTTCACCAATAAGGCCGAAAAATTGAAGTGACATTAATGCAGACTATTTGTAAGGTGAATTCTTTAGCTTCGTTATGCATTTGAAAAAAATCAAATTCAACTCATTTAAAACGAGATATAGACAACCCAGACAACCATTTGGTGGGTATTTCGAATTCGCAACGCAAATATACATGCAAATATACGTGTGAACATATCGTATATAATGTAGCAAAACCACTATATACGTATCATTTTGGAGGCCATATAGGAACATTAGCAAACATATTCTTGATTTGGATTGTATTAAATTACGATTTGCACGACTTGTCATGCGCATCATTTACGACTACCCTGATTCTTTTTGGAATATACTATGACAATTTACATCATCATATAGATGATTGAGGTTGTAATATACGACATTTTTCGTAACAATATGAAAGTTTGACGACTTATTTGGTCGTCTTTTCGAGACTTGAGTGCAGGGCTCTCATTTTCCGTCAGTTGAAAAAAAAAATTTTTTTTTTTTGGGATTTTAATTCATCCTGAAAAAAAATAAAAATAAGATTATTTCAAATAAATGTGGTTTTTGCTGTCAAATTCAAGTTTATATCGTACACATTTATTATTTGCCTGATTGCTGATTTTTTTTCCACGTTCATGAATTTATTGTTAGCGCCTGGGCATGATCCTCTGACGATTCGATCAGCAGCTCATGATGGTTCCTCGACGCTATCTGGAATATATAAATTCAAGGGGATTTGCTTCAAAGGCATTAAACCAAAAGCAAATCGTATATTTCTATAACTTAAATCTTTTAAATCGTAGAACACGTCATCGATGATCTAAAAATAGACCAACATTTTGAAGCCTCCTTTAATACGATTCCAATCATCGATGTCCCATTATCATAAACGATTTTATTGAACTTTTTTGTATTCTTTTACGATTGCCAGCAAATACGTTTTACGAAAATCAGACATGCGAATTAATTTGCAAAGGTATACGATTGCATGCACATTATTACGAATCAATGCAGTTATATACGTTTTTTATTTCGAATTATTTTATGCATAGCACGACAAAATCTCTCAGTCACGGCTGATCACCGTATATCGGTCGTTTCACGGATTTTTTTGCGAATTGTCGTACACAAAGGTCGAGTTCATATGTACATAAATACGAGTCTCTCTTCTTGTCGTAATAAAATCATGCAATGCTTTTAAATACGATAAAGAATATGCATGGACCGCACATTGTAGGTGCAGATATACGAAAATGAGTATAAATAACATTCTATACGATGTAATCTGTAAAAGAAAATACGACTTCTGGTTGTCTGGGAATTCAATATGATAAAAAACCAAAAATGCTCTTTAAACACTGAATGATTTTCAGATTGAAAATTTTTGCTGTCATATTTTGTAAAAATATAATCACGATTTTAAATGTGAATTGGTGTGGAAAACATGGAATGGAAGTAAACGCTGATAAGTGCAAGTGCATCAGCTTTTTTAGAACCAGAAATTCTTTGGTCTTCGATTACGCTTTTGGTGACACTCCGCTCGAAAGAGTTGTCACAATTAAGGATCTTGGAGTAACCTTTGATCAGAAAATCTCGTTTAATCAGCATATCGCAACAACAACAGCTAAAGCCTTCGCTCTGTTTGGATTCCTGCGACGAAATACTTTGAGCTTTGAGGACCCATACGCTCTCAAGATAGTGTTCTGCTCTTTGGTGCGAAGTGTCTTGGAGTATGCGGCACCAGTTTGGGCACCCTACCACTCTGTCCATATCGAACGAATCGAACGAATTCAGAGAAAATTTCTTCGTTATGCGATGCGTCAACTGCCATGGAGAGACCCTGTAAGGCTACCACCCTACCCACAAAGGTGTGACGGTCTATACCGTCCCTAGGCCAAAGAAGAACATATTTGCAGCGAATGTTTGTATACGACATCCTGACAAACGCTATAGACTGTCCACAATTGCTCCAAAGCTTGAGTTTGCACGCCCCAGCCCGCCGTTTGCGTAATCAAACCACCCTTTGGCTACCTAGAAACAGAACAGTTTTTGGACAAAACCACCCGCTGAATCGATGTTGTCAAGTCTTCAACGATGTTTCACACTTGTTTGACTTCAATGTATCCAAATCAATGTTTAAATGTGCAATACGTAACGTTCCCTAGTTTTAACATAGTTTTAATCTAAACATAAGTTAATTTTAATATTCGGTCTGTATGGCAGCAGTCAAAGACTTAAATAAATAAAATAAAAAATAAAAAATAATTCTCAATTAAAAAAATATATATATACATATGTAAAATTTGAAATTGAGGGAGTTTAATTTTGTTTCAAGAGTGTCAGTGAATAAAGTCAGAGATAAAACCATTTTCAAATTCTTCTAGTTATTTTAATGAAAAACTAAAAATGTTAATTTTTGAAGTTCACATAAAATACTTTATACATAATACACATGTTAATTTCATTATTTATACAAATAATAAAGGAAATTCCATGCTTTAAATTATTCGATTAAAAAAACATTGCGTTTTTCCGTTCGTCTGATAATTCAAAGAAAATAAATTTTTCGAATTTTGTTCAGTTGTTTCTGAGATCATAAATGTTTCGAATTTTAAGGTTTCCTAAAGTCTTTTATGTGCAAAGTTTTCAAAACACAAAATTTAGAATTGAGAATTATAGGATTGACTTTGATCATTTAAAAAATACCAAAAATTTAAAAAAAAGGACTGTAAAATTTCGTTAATTTTTTTTTTTTTTGAAAATAAATGTAATATAGGAAGATGAAAAGCATTTTTTTTATGTTTTGGACGAAAAATAATTGAAAAGAACATATCACTGTTAAAAACAAGGTATTTTTTAAATAAAATTGATAACTCAAGGGAACATTTTTTCTTTTAAATGAATGATTTGGAGAATTTTGTCTTCCTAAACTCTTATCTTTTGTAAAATTTCTCTATCATCTTAAGTTTTTGTGATAAGGCGATTTTTAATTTAAAAATAAATCAGATTTGAATGAAACAATCATAGATAACTGATGAACCAACGAACCGCCATTCAAGAAAAAGAAAGTGATTCTGAATTTGTTTACCATCCATTCAATCAAACAAAAGAATTCAAACTTAAGTGATACAAAGATCCAAGTATAAAAAATTGTACATTTTTTTAATTGGAAAAGGTACCATCAAAAGTTTTTCAGAAATTATAAAAGGGAGTTAAAAAAACGAAGGTTTAGCTTCATTTCACAAATTTGTTGAAGTTTGCAGTATGATTTGATTTTGGCTTTAAAAAACATCAAAAGTTCAGCTTGGTTCAAAACTTATTTAAAATTTTGTTAAAATTCACTTATTTTACAGAATGGAGGAGTGAAAGTAAAAAAAAATAATTTTTTTTCGCTTTCCATGAAAAAGTTGATCATTGATTTAAAAACTTTATTGCAAATTTTTTGTAATGATTCTCAGTTTTGTCAAAAAATGCAGAAATTTCTCAAACAATTTTGATCTTGCCTTGCACAAGTTATTCAGAACACAGAAGCTGTAAGAGTAAACACTCAATGCATTTTTGAAGTCAGGGCATCAAAATCAATCAAAAAATAAATTGCACCTCGGAAAAAAGTGAACCTTGTTGCCTCGTGTAATTTATTGAAACCATTTTGAACGTGAAGTTGAGTATTTCGATGGACAAGAAATAAAAAATCAAATGAACGTTGAATTTGATTTTTTGTAGACTATTGGATATCATCATAAAATATGTAATGGCATGATTTTTTTTTATAATCAATGTGATAAGTTGGTAATAAAGTAAGTAATATAAGGTGTAAGATTTTTTGGTTTTGCTGATTTGCTAGTTTTCAATGAAATTTTAAGTTACAATAATTAAAATAAGTTAAAATTCCACTCGATGCAGTCAATTAATAGAGCTACAGCTTGACTTGTTTCATCTTACGATTTGTCCTATTCGTTAGGCGTCGGAGGGATAATCAGAGGACTCGAGCTCGATTCCTGGTCGTGGCAATTTTTTTTCATTAACTATTCATGATCGATGCATTTTGCATTGAACGGTGAGGCGTAGATCCTTCTGACAAAGCAATACTTAAATAGTATACGAGTGTTTGAAGGAAACAAACAATTTACACACACTCATACATAATGTTTCTGGTACTTTGTGTGACGGATGCTACTACTAGCCGTGTGATGCAACAATCAAAATAATCGATCGTGAATGGTAAATTTAAAAAAAATCCCCCCTAACAGGAATCGAACTCGAGTTTTCTAATTACCTCGCCTACATTTTTCCAATAGGCTGAATCGTCAGATGTAAAATTGTGAAGCTGTAGCTCTATCATTCAGATGACTACATCAAGTTGAATTTGCTGCAAGATTCTTCGGCAGAAAAAAAAAGCTCATCGTGCCCTGATGAATTGTGCTCGTTTCGCCCCGAGTCAACAAATTATAGTAGAAACGCGTTTTAAAATTGATTATAGTTAAAATAAATAAGTATATCATGTTGCAGTGCTTACATTATAGATTAGGATGATTCAAAGATCATAAAAGCCTATTTCCTGAGGCTTGAAAATTAAAATATTTTCATCACTTCAGAACCTACATGTTTTTGTTTAAATATTTATGTAAATATGATGAGAAGATTTCTCTTTTGGTTAAAAATCAATACTATAGAAAATACTGAACTATTCCTCATGAAAATTTATTTAAGAAATGCGTACTTTTGTTGAAAAGAGAAGTGCTTACTATGCCCCGGGTACTCGTTGGGCCCTTATCTCTCTTATATGTAAAAAATCAAGTTTATCTGTCTGTTTCTATAGACTCGAAAATTAATGAATGAATAAACGATATAAACTTAGTGCTTCAGTTTTCCGACAGTAGAGAATGGTACGACACAACCGAAAACATTGCTAGTCATTTTCATCAAATTTTTGTACATAAACAAATTAATGTAGTATAAAGAGTAAAGACCCATCGCTCTTTGATCAAGAGGTTTCGTATAAAAATTTTAAGAAAAACTAGACAAAATATGAGCAATGTTTAAGTAATTTCGAATCAATTCGGCACACACATGTTAAAATGTAATTTTTCGATTTGTAGTTAAAATCTGAAAAGGAACATTTTTTACAAGATTGGCGCAAAGTTATTACACCAAACCGGATATCAACGTGATAAGATTATTCATTGCATTGATAGACCTATCCAGTTGTTTTTAGAACAGACCCTAATGACTTCAAATTTCTGGGAATCGAGATTTTGCTGAATAACTTCAACAGTTGTTTATCAATTTTTTCTTACAAAGTTTTTTTTTTTACTTTTTTTAGAAGAACATTAGTCAGTTTATTTTTATTTTTTCAACTATAATCCTTAATTTTTCACTAACCATCACTATAAGTAAACTTTGTTCAACCTCTTAAACATGTTTGTGAATATGTTAAAGAGAACACTGTTTTAAAACAACACTTTGCGTTGAAGTAGAGATAATATGTTTTGAAGAAGTACTGATCCACCGGAGTTGCATATTTAAAAAAAAAAATCAGCTTTCATGATAAATGCTCTTCACATAATCGAATGTACCTGATATTTTACTGAATTTTGTTAAAATTTCGTTTTTTTATGCATGAGCTCAAAATTTTATAATGTCAAAATACGTCGATCAATGTATTAAAGTTAATTTTCATGATTCATGTTTTAATTTTTTTGAGGGATCAAAACATTAAATCGAAGATTTTAATTCTTCGTGTATCGGCTTACTTTGATGTTTTCGAAAACCCAAACAGAAAAAAAAGAATATTATCAAAAAAAATTGTATACAAGAAGAGTATTCAATTAATTCCAAAAGCAAGGAACAAACTTCAAATGATGATATTTTTACATCCTTGGTATTCGTTGTTTTCTTTTAATTTGTTTTAAGCTAATTTACTCGATATTAATAATAATAATAATAATATTTATTAATGACGCTTTAACTTTATAAGTCATTCAGGTCAGAAATACTCGATATTAAGATTAACAAAAAAATGGAAACAAACACATACCGTATCTTAATGAAAAAATCCTTCTACCTCTAAGTCGTTCATCTTTCGATGATACGGTGGCCAGCATCTTACCACCACCCCACAGAAAATGTACTATGTTTGTTGTTTGCGGGATTTGATCTCATTTACTATGGTACCTTCTATGTCAAGGGTTTGTGGCAGGTTCTGTTCAATTAGAATTGAATGCAATTTTGCTACCCACAAAGTATTTTCTAATAAACTTTGAACATCCAAATTTCTAGCACTACAAAAACTGAGAAATAAAAATTCTTTGTTTTTAAAGACAATACTAGAACAGATTTGTTTTTGTTATGAACATCATGAAACAAAAGAGAAGTGTTTTTCTTACAAAAATCTTTTTTGTTCTCATAAATGTATTCTATAACATTTCACAAAAGTTTTAATCTTGGTTTAGCTAGTAAAAAGAATATGTGGAGTAATTGATTTCGAAGTTCCAAAGTTTACGTGTATTTTGTATCAAACTCTTTTGAATGCGAACACTTCATAGTGTTCAAAGTTTTATAAATAAATGTTGGTACTTGATAGGGAAGCTTCTCTAATTTTACTTATTCGAACACTTATTTTGACATTTTAGAGTAAAAAGATAAAATGGAATTTTGAACAAATGCAGCACAACAGTTTTATAAATAAGCCTTGTGCAAATTTTAAAAATTTTTTGTGACTTTTGTGGATTTGAAAATTCTGAAGGGAGGAATAAATAAAGTTGAAAGTATATTATTAGAAAATTTTATAAATTGTACGAAAATTTGAACAGTTTAAAGAGCCAAGCTGTTGTTCTTAGGTAATGAAAATTCGTATTTTTTTTTTTTAGATAACATTCCCCCCCCCCCACCGCCCTCTCTTCCGATGTTTCAACTTCAAGTGACTAATTATGTATGTTAATGAAAATGAACATTAAACTCTACTGCACGAATGTTGAATCCATTGAGGAAATTTTGTCAACGGATATCACTTTCTGGACTTTTAACTTAGCAATTTAGCAAAAAAAAAAAGATTCTTCAAAATTCCTTTTTTCAAGTTTAATAAGGCCGGAACAAATATCAATTTCGAGGGGAAATAAAGTTTGAAATGATTTATGGCAATTTTGAAAAATTTATCAAATATCCGAAAGATTACAAGAGCAAAATAAAATTTTTGAAAGATAACAGTTTTATTTCCTTTTGTATCATTGATTGCATTAAATTTTTCGAAACAAAATTACTTGATTAATAGGTTTTGTGCAATGATATGGTCACAATTTTGTTGCATACAAGCGTTCGAGCAATATAAGAATTCCTATTTATTGTTTTTTTTTTGCATTTTCTCGCGATGTTACATGTCCGATTTACAAAAAAAGGAATTCAAAATTTTTTTCTGGCCTTGTTACGTATTAAATATAACATACTTTTGAATAGTTTGAATTCTCCTACTGTACTGAATAAAGTCTAAAAATGTAAAAAACGTCGAGAACATAAATGGGCTCGCAGGAAAAAGAGGGTTAAATTTGTCTTTATTGAAGTGTATGTTTAATTTGAAAACTGAAGGGGAAAGTGGGGTGTTGTGAGCAATGAGGAAACGTGAGCCACTCTGAACATCTCGGATGTGTTTTGAGATAAAAATCTCAAACCAGTAGTTATTATCATCGCTCAGCGTAGGCATATATTTCCGTATAATTTTAATTTGTGAAACTTGTGTGCTTTTTCTATTTAACAAGCTAAAATAAAAATAACATTTTAATCAAGCAACCGCACATTGCACCGCTAGGAAACCTGAAGTTCACAATAAAAAATATGCTCATACACTGAGGTTCTTAGTTTTGTCTTGCCCTTTCACATGGAAAAGAAATTTTTCATGAATTCTCAATAAATAACTCAAGCGCAATTAATTTGCAAATCATGGTTTGTGGGGTATCTTGGGCCACTTGTATTTTGACGTTTTTATACACATTCATAACTTAAAATAATTTTTTTTTTAGATTTTTTTCTAATGCCAAATGAAGAGTTATGAATTTCTCAATGTCAATTTTATTCCATGCGATGGAGATGAACATAAATCCTGTTTAAGAAAATTTTCTGAATCGTTCGCCAGCCAGATTTTTTAAATTATTTGATCATATAAATCTCTATTATTGATTTTCTCACTCAAAGTTGCTTGAAATATGATGAAATATGAAATTACAGTTTAAGGTCAACTCATACACTTTGCGTGTTTATTGGTCATTTTGGATTTGGTGGCAAACTAGGGAGGTACATAAAATTTAATCCCAATTTTCAATAAATTGGAATAATTTGGACAAAAAGTTGCTTGCAACAAACTTGCATACAATCTTCGTTGCTCAACATTGAAAAATCGAGTTATAAAATTAAGAAAATTTGTAAAATCTCGAATACGAAAGATGTTACAATTCTTATCGTCTTCAGTCTGACTTTTGATTAAACAAATTTTTCAAGAATTTATCAATCTATTTAATAAAATACCATCCATTCCTTCCTGCTGGATTTTCGGAAAAATTGAAAGGGAGAGGGATTGACAAAACATGAAGAATTTGAAATTCTTATTCTTTAAGGCAAAACTGAAATTCCAGAAAAACTCTTGAAGCAGTAAGCACATTAAAAAACAACCTTTAACAAAATTCTTTAAAAATATTTTGACTTTAAAAAATTCAAATTTAATTATTTGCCCAAATTAATAAAAGATGTATTTTTTCACGTATATATGTACCTATAAAACATTGCGTTCATTCATGAGTATAATATATTCAACATAATAAGATGGTGTTGAACTACGAAAGCTTTTAGTCATTTTTTTTTCATATTCAGGTTTAAATTTCTTTGTTTTATTTATGTTCTTGATGATCTTTTGTTTTTCTTTTCCACAAAATCTTCGTTGCAAATTGAATGTTAAAACATTATTTTCAAATCAAAGGGAATTTTTAAATGCCTTTCCATTTTTTGTATTGGACTTAGCTTGTCAGATTGCCCGGATATTTTACATAAAATTTGATAAAAGTCTGGTCCGGTTGCCCGGATTTGATTAAAAAAAAACCAAATTTTGCTCAGATTTATTCACCTTATTTACAAATTGAACAGAAAGAAATTGTTTTGTAAATTTTTTTTTTGTATATGCCTCCAAAACGAAACTTTTGAGCAAATTTTATCAAAATAATCATGAAAAGCTTTTTGGAAGTTTTAAAATACAATTGAAAATCTGCTAACAATATTTTATTTGAATTTTTGACGTAGAATTACGTCTTACGGCAACACTATAGGGGGGCAAATTGAAATTTGCGAACAGATCTCGCGTCACGAAAACTTTCCATTTCACGGACATCTTTTCCGTGTAATATTTTGGGTCGGCTATGTGTTGGTACACCAATACTTATTCAGCGCAAATACCGATGGCACGGAAATCTTCCCCAAGAAGATATAAAAACAAGTGCTTTTCGCTGCCCCATTCTCATTTCAGTAAGTGCTTTCAAACGGGAAACATCGCAACATACTATAGCTGCTGGCTGCCTGAAATGCCGGAGGAGTGGAGAAACCGCATCGATTCCGGCCTGGAATCGTTGCCTTGCGTGAGATCCGGCGTAACCAGAAGAGAAGCTGATCCGTAAGCTGCTTTTCCATCGCAGCATACCGTAGGGAAGGCCGGAGGAGTGAAGAAACCGCATCGATTCCGGCCTGGAATCGATGCCTTGCGTGAGGTCCGGCGTTACCAGAAGAGCAGCTGATCCGCAAGCTGCTTTTCCATTGCAGCATACCGTAGGAATGAAGAAACCGCATCGATTCCGGCTTGGAATCGATGCCCTGCGTGAGATCGCGTTGCGCCCTGCGTTAATTGAACTATGAAAAGGCCGGAGGAATGAAGAAACCGCATCGATTCCGGCCTGGAATCGATGCCTTGCGTGAGATCCGGCGTTACCAGAAGAGTAGCTGATCCGCAAGCTGCCTCAGAAGAAATTTCCAGCCTGCTAGGAATCATCAGTCAATCAATCAGTCCTTTTCAGGACTAAACATGATCGACAAAGAGTTTTTTAAAATTGAACTATGAAAATGATATTCATAATCTATCCGAAGGCATATGAAACGCAACGCAAAGCGAATTTAATGCCCTTATTTTAATTTGTGTGGATTGTGACATAGGGAAGGGGGGAGGTATGCTCATCGTTAAGTAACGAACTGAAATAACTGTTCAAAAACCGAATATTGGGTACATTTACCCCCAAGAACTCAATTCAACCTTAGGACGGAAATTTTTCAGAGAGTTATCATAAATGAGTACGAAGAAGCGATTTGGATAGATATTAATTCCGTTTTGAAGAACGATAAAAATTTTTATGTTTAAATCTTTTCTTACCTTCGAAAATCAGTATTTAATACATGAGAAGAGGGGGGGGGGGGGGGTAACTATCAACGTTACGTATTTTTCATAAGGGGGTACGTCGAAACGTTACGAATGTTAAGATAATTGAATCTGAGATTTTTAGTTTTATACATTTCAAATTCATTAGCCAATTTATAATTTTGGAGTTATTTTTCGTCATCAATGGGTTCAATTCTACCATCCAATTTTAAGAAGACTTATTGTAGAACCGTTTGGTTTTGTGAGTTCAAACAAATGATGTCTAAAAAAATCAACATTGATCACTCTACACAACAAATAATGGGATGATTGTGTTCAAGCATTGACACATTGAAATAAAACTCAAATAAAACCTTCTTCATAACATTTTAATAGGAACTTCGAATAACATAATTTATTTAAGACAAGTATTTAGTCATAAAACATTGTGAAATAAAAAAGCGAAAAAAGCAAACATACCATTGAAAACATAAAAAATGAGTCTTAATTCCGTTTTGAAGAACGTTAAAAACTATAGGGAGGCAAATTGAAATTCGCGAACGAATCTCGCGTCACGAAAACTTTCCATTTCACGGACATCTTTTCCGTGTAATATTTTGGGTCGGCTATTTTTTTTTTTTTTTTTTTTTGGGATTTTAAACCAGTTGGTTTATTCATCCCCATTGGTATCGTTTCACGTATTTTTTCTAAAATTAATTTTTTTTTTTTTTTTTTTTTTTTTTTTTTTTTTTTTTTTTTTTTTTTTTTGTATTGAAGGGGGGGGGAGTTTTTAATATTTTATGAAGGAGTTTTGATTTGTGGAGGAAGGAAATAATTTTCTTTTCTTCTTCAGGACAGTTTGATAGTGCTTGTCGGAGGTTTGGTGCAGGGGCGGTCCTAGAGTCGGCTCTTGGGGGGGGTGATTTTCCAATTTTCAAAAATCAGTTAATATCAGTGATTGAAATCCTCACCAATTTTCTCATCAGAGGCATTCAAAATACACACTTTGAGGCCTCGCATAGCTATACAGGAGACGATACATATACATTCATTCAAACCTCCCCCCATGAGGAGGATCTGCTCTGAGAGACACTATCCGTTTGCTGCCCCGAACGAACTCTCTCAACGTTCGGTTGCTACATGATGCATGAAGAAGACGAGGCACACATACTCATTTACGTTCTTGAATTTGAATAAGGGGCTGTTCACTAATTACGTAAGCACATAGGGGGGGGTGGGGGTGTTTCACATTTGCTTACGATCTCTTACTAGGGGGGTAGGGGGGGGTTTCCAAAAATCTTACGTAAGAAATGTTACATTAAAAATTCATCACAGCCACAGCCATACGAAACCATATTACTCAGGTTTTTTTTACTCACTATCTATTTGTTGGTTAATTTTGATGTTATGTTACTTATCTTTTAATGCCTTTGAATTAATAAAAAGAATTGCAGGTTCGATAAAATTTATAGAGAAGCAATTCAAAGTAACATGCAATCAAAAACAATAAATCACATTATTAAAAAGATCATCGCTCTTCGCTTTCCATCATAGCAATCTTTTTAATTGAGAAATTTATAGAAACAAAAAGGAAAATGGCACGTTGTGACACCACGATTTGAATCCATCATATTACCAAAATGATTTCATCCAGAAAAAATCTTTAAAAATCAATATAATGCGCTTTAAATAATGAATTTCTAGACAGTTTTTTAGTGATAGACACCACCAACTCTAAATTTTACAAGCGATTTACAAAAAAAAATCCTAAAACTTTATCGTTTACCGCTGAATGAGTCTGAGGTTTTAGCACTGACCACACTGACATGACACTTAGAACAAAAATTCAACCATTTTCTGTCTAATTTTTTGTTGTCAGATTTTGCAGGTTCGCAATACCGACGGCAGGTGGCGAACCTGAAAAATTTGACAAAAAATGCCCTGTAGGAAAAATGGTCCTGTTTAGCCCGATTTCATCGTAGAAATTGCGTGTTTTATTTTTAAACTTGGTGGCATTTCCTATCTGGGATAGCATTTCTTCAAACCGATCGATGCGCACTCTGGAATCGACATTGCGTACTGTTGGCAAAAATATCCAGAAAACGAAATCGAGTGTCCAGTCAGTATGGTCAGTGGTTTTAGGTTAGTTGACAACGTGATTGTCGTTAAACAATTTTGCCCCAGTTCTAGTAATATAGAATGATATTTATTTAAGATTTTTATGATTTTCAGGTAAAAAACAACAATTTTTATGGCACCTTGTGCTAACCTATTCTCTCTTTTTTAAATCGCAATTTAGACTTTATATTGTTTATTCGACTGTGGAAATTTATTGAAAATTATTGTTACCCATTTTACAAGCTATTTTTGATAGAAACGTGTCAATTTCTCAAGAATAAAAAACGTAAGATATTACTAGGGGGGGGAGGGGGGGGTTTGAAAAATCTTACTTTGTCTTACCAGGGGGGGAGGGAGGGTTGAAAATTTCCAAAATCGTGCTTACGTAATTAGTGAACGGCCCCTAACTCCAGCCGATAGCTGTCGTTGAGGAGAACATCTTCAATCTCGCCGCAAAGGTTGAGGCAACAACAAAAACAACCGAACTTATTGCGTTGCACGGCCCGCAACGTAAAGTGCAAAGAGGGGGGAGGAGAAAGAAACGAAAAAACTAGCTGCCTGCGTGCGGTTGCTGTGCAATAATAGCAATAGCAGAAAAACCTCACGCATTCGATCCAGGCACAAACGAAGAGACTCGGGTTCGCTCTGCCTTTTGAATTTGCTTCCCTCAAGGTTGTAACAGGAGATGAGAGAGAGCCATTCGTTTGGTTTTTTGGATTCGCTGCCTCGAATGTATACTGCTTCTTGAAGGCGGGCCATATTGAGAGCGTATGCATCATCGGTTTTGCCGTTTTCGCTGCCTCAAAGCAACCTTTGCTTCCGAGTAAAGCAGTGAGCGAGAGAAGGTTGATCAATTCATGCTCAGCAAAATTCAATCACTGGTTAATATTAAAGAACGTTAATATCTGGTGAAAAAAACAATCATTTGAGTGAGCGAAAGGAGAAGGGATGGGGAGGGGGGGGGGGGGGGGTTTATCCCTTTATAAAACAACCAGCGAATTAATAATAACCACTGCGAAAAAATGTTGATATTTTTCTTAGGTATACATATCTGGTATTTTATAATTGTCACTTTAAGCTCTTTAAGCTCTTTAAAAAAATTCTAGTTATAAATGTAATTTTTTCAATGAATAATGCATACGTTGTTGAGAGATGAACATGTAGAAAAAAAATTCAAGTTATCTTCATTTTTTTCCTGAGCTTCTAAATATTAGGGCTCTGGTATTTTATAATTTATCGGAAGTATTTTACTTTTCACCGATAAGCTCGATAAACAAATAAACAAACAGAACTAACGGGCATTGAATTCTTCATTGGGATATTTTACTGAATCGTGATTTGGAAATTTAGTATTATAATTTGCAAATTTGGAAACGTCATATATAAAATCATCACTTTAAATATAAATAAGTAGAAAAAACCAATTATCAAAACCAATTTCTAAATTCTGGAACCGATTTTATTTGATTTGCTCTTGAATTTAAAGTTTTAATTCAAAATTTTCAATCTAAATTGTATTACAATAAATAAATTACAAAGAAAAGTGATTAATCTTTGTTCACCTTCATATGATTACCAATTTTTTAAATAATTTTGAATTATTAAGAAAATTATGAAATGAAGGGTTAATTTTGAATGTTAATATTCTTCTTTAGTGAACAGTCTCAATAATTTGCTATTGAAATAGCAAAGCTTTCAGATTAAGAATATCAAACCTTAAGCTATATTTGAAAGCAGTATCGGTGACATAATTGCTGTAGATCTAGAAATCCAGGAGTGTTGGTTAAAAATCACTAAAAGATCTTCTGACTGTTTTGCATGATAGAATGCCTTGCTGCCGAAAAAATAGTGAAATGATAAGGGGATAATTTTAATTCACAAGGGAAAAATTAAAACCGTGGCAAACTGATTTTGGAAGCTTTTTGCGTTTCAAACTCGTTTTTTGTCTGTTTTTCCCCTTCTTATTTTCTGGCATTGAGTAATTTTAAAACTTAGCAGTTCAGAGTGAAATCGATCAATGATAATTGATGAAGTAACCAGGCCCTGGCAATTTCACTTTCAATCGTCAATCTTCACTCAAAAATGAACACAAAACGCGTCATTCGAAAGAGCTTCACTGTCAATTCCCTCCCACACCAGCTTCTCTTCACATTCGGCAAACGCTAATTTCACTCCGCTTTCACCTCGGTCTCCTTCGTTCGAAACTGGCAATCGTCAATTTCATTTCAAAACGAAATTCGAGCATATCCCTTTCAGTGAAAGTTTCATTGCGTATACTCGCACACCTCCGAAAACAAAGCCGGCTGATGCCGGCTGGAAAACAACAATATACACCAACAATTTGCTGACGCTCAAGGAAGACACCAACAATTGCTTGAAGATGCACACGGTGCCAGGCCGACACGGCCGGTAGACGCATCAACAAGAATACCAACAATTGCACGGGG
>NC_073693.1:303157917-303242664 GCF_029784155.1 Uranotaenia lowii | reverse complement strand
TAAATGACAAAAATGACAAAAATGACAAAAATGACAAAAATGACAAAAATGACAAAAATGACAAAAATGACAAAAATGACAAAAAATGACAAAAATGACAAAAATGACAAAAATGACAAATGACAAATGACAAAAATGACAAAAATGACAAAAATGACAAAAATGACAAAAATGACAAAAATGACAAAAAATGACAAAAATGACAAAATGACAAAAATGACAAGAAATGACAAAAATGACAAAAATGACAAAATGACAAAAATGACAAAAATGACAAAAATGACAAAAATGACAAAAATGACAAAAATGACAAAAATGACAAAAAGTGACAAAAATGACAAAAATGACAAAAATGACAAAAATGACAAAAATGACAAAAATGACAAAAATGACAAAAATGACAAAAATGACAAAAATGACAAAAATGACAAAAATGACAAAAATGACAAAAATGACAAAAATGACAAAAATGACAAAAATGACAAAAATGACAAAAATGACAAAAATGACAAAAATGACAAAAATGACAAAAATGACAAAAATGACAAAAATGACAAAAATGACAAAAATGACAAAATGACAAAAATGACAAAAATGACAAAAATGACAAAAATGACAAAAATGACAAAAATGACAAAAATGACAAAAATGACAAAAATGACAAAAATGACAAAAATGACAAAAATGACAAAAATGACAAAAATGACAAAATGACAAAAATGACAAAAATGACAAAAATGACAAAATGACAAAAATGACAAAAATGACAAAAATGACAAAAATGACAAAAATGACAAAAATGACAAAAATGACAAAAATGACAAAATGACAAAAATGACAAAAATGACAAAAATGACAAAAATGACAAAAATGACAAAAATGACAAAAATGACAAAAATGACAAAAATGACAAAAATGACAAAAATGACAAAAATGACAAAAAATGACAAAAATGACAAAAATGACAAAAATGACAAAAATGACAAAAATGACAAAAATGACAAAAATGACAAAAATGACAAAAATGACAAAAAATGACAAAAATGACAAAAATGACAAAAATGACAAAAATGACAAAAATGACAAAAATGACAAAAATGACAAAAATGACAAAAATGACAAAAATAACAAAAATGACAAAATTGACAAAATTGACAAAAATGACAAAAATGACAAAAATGACAAAAATGACAAAAATGAAAAAAAATGACAAAAATGACAAAAATGACAAAAATGACAAAAATGACAAAATGACAAAAATGACAAAAATGACAAAAATGACAAAAATGACAAAAATGACAAAAATGACAAAAATGACAAAAATGACAAAAATGACAAAAATGACAAAAATGACAAAAATGACAAAAATGACAAAAATGACAAAAATGACAAAATGACAAAAATGACAAAAATGACAAAAATGACAAAAATGACAAAAATGACAAAAATGACAAAAATGACAAAAATGACAAAAATGACAAAAATGACAAAAATGACAAAAATGACAAAAATGACAAAAATGACAAAAATGACAAAAATGACAAAAATGACAAAAATGACAAAAATGACAAAAAAATGACAAAAATGACAAAAATGACAAAAATGACAAAAATGACAAAAATGAAAAAAATGACAAAAATGACAAAAATGACAAAAATGACAAAATTGACAAAATTGACAAAATTGACAAAATTGACAAAATTGACAAAATTGACAAAATTGACAAAATTGACAAAATTGACAAAAATGACAAAAATGACAAAAATGACAAAAATGACAAAAATGACAAAAATGACAAAAATTACAAAAATTACAAAAATTACAAAAATTACAAAATTACAAAATTACAAAAATTACAAAAATTACAAAAATTACAAAAATGACAAAAATGACAAAAATGACAAAAATGACAAAAATGACAAAAATGACAAAAATGACAAAAATGACAAAAATGACAAAAATGACAAAAATGACAAAAATGACAAAATGACAAAAAATGACAAAAATGACAAAAATGACAAAAATGACAAAAATGACAAAAATGACCAAAAATGACAAAAATGACAAAAATGACAAAAATGACAAAAATGACAAAAATGACAAAAATGACAAAAATGACAAAAATGACAAAAATGACAAAAATGACAAAAAATGACAAAAATGACAAAATTGACAAAATTGACAAAATTTAAAAAAAAATGACAAAAATGATAAAAATGACAAAAATGACAAAAATGACAAAAATGACAAATGACAAAAATGACAAAAATGACAAAAATGACAAAAATGACAAAAATGACAAAAATGACAAAAATGACAAAAATGACAAAAATGACAAAAATGACAAAAATGACAAAAATGACAAAAATGACAAAAATGACAAAAAATGACAAAAATGACAAAAATGACAAAAATGACAAAAATGACAAAAATGACAAAAATGACAAAAATGACAAAAATGACAAAAATGACAAAAATGACAAAAATGACAAAAATGACAAAAATGACAAAAATGACAAAAATGACAAAAAGACAAATGACAAAAATGACAAAAATGACAAAATGACAAAAATGACAAAAATGACAAAAATGACAAAAATGACAAAAATGACAAAAATGACAAAAATGACAAAAAATGACAAAAATGACAAAAATGACAAAAATGACAAAAATGACAAAATGACAAAAATGACAAAATTACAAATGACAAAAATGAACAAAAAAGACAAAATGACAAAAATTACAAAAATGACAAAAATGACAAAAATGACAAAAATGACAAAAATAACAAAAATGACAAAAATGACAAAAATGGCAAAAATGACAAAAATGGACTACAATTGCACGAAGAAGCAAATAGCAAGCAGATTTGCTAGGCTCTTGGCCAAAACTGGAGTCAACAAAATGAAGCTAATGCTAGAGATCGAGATTTAGGGTGGAATGTTTGCGAGATATTTCACGATCACAGCATTCTGAGTATTTAGTCATAGTTACCATAGTCTATCAAATTTTGTGTCCACTGTTAACGTTCTAACTGATTCTAGTTAATTTAAAAAAAAAATCTTAAATCCCTCGCTGAAATTCGTCATGTAATATAAAAACCTTCATAAGTCAAACAAGCTTTTGATTTATAAACTGTATCTTTTCGTTAAAACCTCCTACAAATGATCGGAAACAACATAATTTTAATTTATATTTGGTTTTTTTTAAATTTTTATCCGAAAGTTCAATTATATTGAAGAGGAGAAAACTTATTGTAAAACTTTAATTTAAGCTTCAATCAACTTGTCTTCCTCATTGTTCGGAATTATTTCAAGAAAAACAGAATTTCTAAATTTTCTATGTTTTTCGGTTAGCAATGTTCAACAGACAACGATTGCAATTCGATTTTTTTATCAAGTAACTAGAATTATCCAAAATATTTTTTTCGACAGTTGAGAGGTAGACTGAAAATCCAAATATCTTGACAAGTTTGAAAATTTAACAGAAAAAAGCAACACGCATAAGCTGCCACTCATTCACAGTTTCAGTATTTCCAAATGTCACTCGCTTCAGCTGAAATCAGTCAAGCACCAACTGACCAAATGTGACAACACAACAAATGGTCCGATCCGGTACAAGTTGACAGGAAAAACAACTATCACCTTTTGTCGTCGACGAAAATAGCCATTACAATACATACCGACAGATTATCGACCGAGGACCCGAAACAAAACAACTTCGGTGACAAACTCCAATCAAATAATTGGTGAACCATTCACGATAAATCGATTGTAAGCCAGCCTCTCCACTAGCTTCATTCCGAGAATAAGAATAATAGAAAAGCACACACAACACTCGAAGCAATGCTGCAGAGAAGGCTTAACAGCATCACCATCATCATCATCATCATCATCATCATCATCGATCCACTCAAACCGTTCTCATAAATTCCCATGGACACGAGTTCTTTCTGGGGGGAGGATGTTGAGAAAAAAAAAACCCACACTGGTGCCACATTTATGTTCGAGGACCGATTCTGACCGGCCAATCATCACACGACGACATCCGAGACAGAAATCCATAATACCGCATCCATGTCAGTGAATGGGAGAACCGTCGTCGTAGTCGTTGTTCTTCAAAAGCTGGCTTTCGTTCTGAGCATTCATAGTCCTCGGTCATTCTTGTCCCCATTCTCATTCTCGTCTATCAGCCGACCTGAAAATAGAACAAAAGGACTCTCAACCCCGCAAATCCCGAGGCTTCCCGGTCATTTCGAGGATCTACTACAACAGTCGGCTTCTCTTCAATGGTCGGTTATGCTGCTTGCTGCTGCTCCAGTTCGATAATGGATTCACTTGAATTCTTCTTCAACACCAATCATCATCGTCGGTCGACGTCAAGCCGATACGGCCTAGAGAACATCCGCATCCTCACTCAACAGCAGTTTGTTATCGTCGTCATCATCGCCACCGCCATCATCATCAACTTCATCATAGTCCTTCTCCTGGTGGTTGAAAAACTGAATTTCTGCACAGCATGAAATTGTTTACCGGTCGATTTTAGTCTTTTTCGACGATATCAACTCTGAAACTCGAGCCAAAAGCGTCAGTAGACAGACCAGACCCAAATAAAATGGTGCAATTTATACCTACCTGAGCAAACTTGGCAGCCAGACGAACACACCGCGCGTTTTGATGGTTGTGTTTTTATGTTCCCTGGCGATGGTGGTTGTTTTGTGTTTGTGTCGAACAAACAATTTAAAACAATTCACATAACGTGCTAATGCCTGCATAAAAGCCTGAATAGAACCAGTAATGGCTTTTGGATGTCTTTTTTTAACAGTCGAGTTGAGCTCTCTGGAGCCACTCTTTGGTTTGTTCCACAGATAATTTGGCTGATTATCTGATCTATCCAACGTCGAGGAAATCCAGATAGCGAAAGAACTTAGGAAAAAGGAGGTGTTCTACGTCAAGGCGGACAAGGGAAATTCGGTGGTCATCATGGACAAAACGGATTATAACGGATTGATGCAGGCCAGAATCGATTAAGGACCGTATCGAGTTCGAAGAGAGGACCCACTACCGGAGATGGTTAAGAAGGTGGAAAAAAACGCTGAGCTTCAATATGTTTTCCAAACGGCTAATTAAAATGGATACCAAATTAGATCCATTCAAGCCATCATAAGGAATCAAGAAAGATTGCTTCAACGGAAATCTTTCACTACTTCAACTCCTATTCAGAAGAAGTTTCAACGAAGGTCCATGGAGTTCAGCAATGTCAACGCAGTTGAATTGCGACACAGTTGACAAAGTTTGATATTGAACTAGTGTTCACTAGCTCTAATAATCAACTGAAATCCATCTTAGGATCGACTAGAGATCCAGCGGCTCTCCTTCATAGATCTGGCGTAAAGGATGATACGATCAAAATTTGGTCAATATCAACTTGACGTATTTCTTTCAATTTTGCATTTAAAAAACCTGAACACCTCTCATTTTGAAGGTGTGTGTATGTAGAATGTCGCTCCTATTTGGTTTTTGGAATTCGCTCTTCAGTTGTCAAAATGCTGTCCAAGGAAGAAGAGCAGCGTATCAAAATTTTGCTTGCGCATCGCGAAAATCCGAGCTACTCGCACGCAAAGCTGGCAAAATCGCTGAAAGTTACCGTTACAAATGTAATTAAAGTGTTTGGGGAACGTTTGTCGACAGCCAGGAAGTCTGGATCGGTGGGAAATCGAAAACCGGAAGCCACTGAGACGTCAAAGAGAGTTGCCGGTAGTTTAAAGCGAAACCCTAACTCTCTCTCCGAGATGCCGCAAATAAGCTGGGTGTATCGTCTACAACCGTACATCGAGCCAAAAAACGAGTCGGACTATCGACTTACAAGAAGGTAGTGACTCCAAATCGCGATGATAAACAAAATACGACGGCCAAAGCGCGATCCGGAGGCTGTACACGATGATGCTGACGAAGTTTGACTGCGTGGTAATGGACGACGAAACCTACGTCAAAGCCGACTACAAGTAGCTTCCGGGACAGGAGTTTTATACAGTAAAAGGAAAGGGAAAGGTAGCAGATATTTTCATGCACATGAAAATGTCAAAGTTCGCGAAGAAATATCTGGTTCGGCAAGCCATCTGTACCTGTGACTTGAAAAGCAGCATTTTCATAGCTTCCGGGACAGTCAACCAAGAAATTTACGTGAAAGAGTGTTTGAATAAATCTTGCCATTACGGTAAAAAGGCCATGGAGTGGAACGCCGGCAACATCGTGTAGGTGGTTCCAAAGGACAAGAACCCTCTCAACACGCCAGAGCTCCGCCCAATTGAAAAATACTGGGCTAATGTCAAGCGGAAGCTAAAGAACACCAAAAAAAAAAACTGCTAAGCACGAGCAGCAGTTCAAGGCAAACTAGCTTTCGGCGGCGAAGAAGGTGGACAAGGTGGCTGTACAAAATCTGATGGCAGGGGTTAATCGTAAGGCCCGGCAATTCGGATTTGGAAAAGCGGAAGCCTAACTGAATATTTTTCCTGAATTCTATACTAATTAAACTTGAAAAAGAATTTTAATTTGATTTTTTAAATGAACGATTTCACCGATTTACACGCGTTTTCCCTTGACCAAATTTTGAAAATATCACCCTTTAAGATGCATAATATTTTTCTGTATTTTCCTTAAATGAGAAGCTCTTCAATTTCTACTTTTAAGATGTTTGAATAAGATTACCGGAGTAACCCTGCAAGAAAAAGACAAATAGCCGATTAGGGTCATATGAAACCGGCTTACTGTTTTAGTTTTAAAACTAAAACTACCATATATATTTTTATGGATTGCAAGAAAAAGACAAATAGCCGATTAGGGTCATATGAAACCGGCTTACTGTTTTAGTTTTAAAACTAAAACTACCATATATATTTTTACTATTGTGTACTATTGTGAAAATGTTTAAACGTTTGCTATCAGATGCATTTTGTTATGTTTTCTTTGGTTCTCAGCTATCAACATTAAAGTTAAAAAGTATTCAAAAATGTGTGTTTTACATCTAACATCACTCGTTTTGCTGAAGTCAATTATTAATACGACTTCTGATTGATATGATTTCAAATAGATTATCAGATCATATTAGAACAATAAAAATTCTTGGTATCACAGACCACAGCTAATTATTTGAAAAGTTTCTGTGAAGTTTTTAAACTATGATTTTAAAACTTTATTTTCATTAGAGTCATGGTATTTTGATTGAAAAATTTGCATTTTTAATTGATTAAACTCATTTCTAATCGAAAGTGATAAACTTATTCTGAAGAGACCGATTTGAGTACTAATTATAGAATTTCAACATTTTAAGGACTAGCGACGTTGCCGTTTTTCCGTTTCACTCATTGTGTGTTTTCGCGGTTCTAAATGTGATCAAAATCCCAAAAAATCCAATTTATTATTTTTTTGTAGTTTTTGTTGTTATAACAAAATATATCATTTACCAGTCCAGTTTAAAGGGTTTTAACTGATTACCGTCAATTGGGGCATCATGAAATATTTTTTAACTTCAATGGTTTTCTAAAAACTAAACGTCCACAGATAATCATTCCGCTTGTACATCAAAAGTTTTAAGGCTGATAGGACATCTAATTGACCTAAGGACTTGTTTTGTTTTTAATGAAAAATAAAATAAAACAATTGAAAATTTATGGTTTTTGGAATATTTGTTATATAATAGCATTTTAAGCACCAGTTGCAGTAATTTGGTTCCGTTTGAATTGAATTTTATATTTTTCTGTCAAAAATGTTTTAAAAGAAAAAGTATAGAGTCACTGCATACATTAAGGGGTAAAAAATTCTACAAAAAAACTACTAGTTTAATCTTCTGAATACATCAAAACACGTCCAAAAATACGCTGAATAATTTCAAGATGAAAAAATTGGTTTTTGTAGAACATTTGATGAAAAATAATTGAAAATGGTAAGGGTTATGGCATAGTTTATGTTATTTTTGTGTAGGAGCCTTGTCTTCTTTAAGTCGGAGTTGTTTGAAAGTGTAATAGAAACCATCTCTGTCCCCAAAAGCGCTCGAAAGTACGATATTTCAAATTGATTAGTTAAGTTACAACCGTTCATAATTAATTTTGAGTCGTATGGTCATCGTGAATAAAATATGACAAAATAGTGTACCAATAATACCAATGAAATTTTGGGGTGAAAATTTAAAAAAGGCACATTTATGAAATCATCAAAATTAATAATTATAGGAGTACTAAAAATTTAAGAATGATAATGATAAATGGGATCATTTGTTATCAAAAAGTGTCAAATATCTGATTGGGCATAAGACCGCTGCCAACAAAAAAACTTTTTGCTCTCATATGTTTATAATGTCTTTTGGGTCACCAAGCATCAGTGTATAATTTGAAATAATTTGGTTGATTCCTGAATCAGCGCAACGTGATTCGGTTTCGTATGAAAAATTCTATTGAAGATGAAATTTTTGCGTATCAATACATCCAAAAAAATCAAATGAGCTTGAAATGAAGTATGTATCTTATTACACTTGTTTATAAAACTAAAAAAAAAATGTGAACATGACCGCCTGATCCAAATTTTTAATGTGTAATCGGGCGCTGAATCCAAAAATAAAATTCGAAAAAAATTCTATAGAACAGTTTTAGAGTTTTGCTCCTAATATGTAATATTGGAAGAATAAAAAAATGTACTTGTACTTATGTCCAAATAATTCGAACTGCAAAACATTTATGAAAAATTTCTTTTTTGAATTTCAAAGATAAATAAGTTTCCTATCGATCATCTTAACTTTATTTTTGCCTATGATTAACAGTTTTGTTTGTATTAGTGAAGTGCAATTTTTTTAAGAGAAAATTGTGCTTTGGCGACAGTTTTGGACTTGATGGTAACATTTTTAAAGTATGATTTTCCATCGGAGTGTATTTTGGTATGAGGAATGTTTCTGCGATGGTTTGGTACTCTTTTTTTTCTCCCGCGTGGTAAAAGGAAGGGGAGAGGGGGTCTCTCATATAATTTTTTGTATAACTCGAGAACTAATCAAACAGTTGGAACCAAATTTGGCGAGTAAGGGTATTTGGATACGAGGAATGTTTCGATGGTAATTTCAGACCCTTCTTTCTTCTAGCGGGGAGAAAGAAACAATGGATGGGAGCTTTATACAATTTTTACTGCATAACTTGAGAACTATAACAGCAAAGGAATCAAATTTGGCATGGTAGGGTATTTGAGTACGAAAAATGATTGTATGAGTAATTGAAGCCCCTCCTTTTTCAGCGGGGAAATATAAATGAGGAAAATTAGCTTTCACACAAACTGAGCTTAACTTGAAAATTAATCAAGTAAATAAAACCAAATTTGGCATCTTGAGTACAAAAAATATTTCCATGAATATTAAGAACTCACCCCTCCGTCCAATGGAGACCCAGCTAACATGAAATCGTAAAAGAAATCCATATCGAATATTAAGACATTTTCAATTCGTAAACAAGTTTGTATTGAGTGATTTTCTACCATTCATAGACGACAAGCTTTTCCCAAAAATAGTTGAGTCGGATAGTAGTTTAGTCAATTCGTCAATATGTCTCCAAAAAAATGGGAATATTCTATTTCGACATTTAACGATTTGAGTGAACTGATTTAAGATAAATGGGCGATCCATCGATTGAAACTCTATCCGGTCTCTCCCTTTCTTCCTTTGACCGGTTCGTGATAAGAAAATCTCACGTATAGAGCTTTATCGTAGATCTTATCAACTGATGAGTTGTCATCGTGGTAAGATACCGGACTGCGATCTCGGAGGACTGGAGTTCATATCTCGCCCGGGGATTTTTTTTTTCGTTTTACTCAAATTACTTAGAATCGTTTAGTTTACTTTTTGTGGGGAAATCGAATCAATGGAAACTTGTCATTGTAGATACATCGCCTCCACTTTTGTAGCTATATATTTTGATAAGTTTTATACTATCTTTTCATCTGGTATGAGAAATATTTCTAGAAATGTTCTTGTCATGGTTGAATAAATCAACAATTTCAATGGCTTTGTAAAGCAGTTTTCTTTTGCGATTTTTATGAACATCCTTCGGTTAAAAAGCTTTAAAATGAGCAGTATAAAACGCATTAATTGGAAATATATATTTTGAAGCATTTTTTTGCATAGCATCGAATATTTTGAATGGGGTTAAAGTTAGGTCAAAAATTGGTTCACATGAAGAATCAAGAAATTTTAAAAATCTAAAGATATATTTTTTATAATCTAAAGTACATATCAGGCGATTTTTTTCATCAAAAATATTTTTATCCGTAAAAATATATAAATAAACAGTTTTATTCAATATTAAAACTCTTTGTGCTAGTTCTGTACTGAATGAATCGCATTTATAATATTAATTCCTATTTATGGCTATTAAAACAACCCAAAAGAGTTATGGGAGTTGTTAAAATGTTTGAATTTGAAATTTTCATTCAAAGCTTGCAGCGGTTTATTGGGCATCCAGTCGATTAGATCATCAAAGGCTTCCAAGGCATTTTGTTCCAAGCAACTTAAAAAATTTAGAAGTTTAACGCTGCTTCGTCTCTCCTACACTTTCACAATTTTAATTTACTGCCTTGGATTCTTTCGAAGATCCTTCTAAAATAGAATCAAATTGGAGCAAAAATCAACCTGGATAAGCGAGAACTCGAAAAACGGAAAAACTTGAGAGTGAGAAAATCGTCTGGTCTCTTTGGTTTTGAAGGGTACGAATTTGAAAAAAAAAATGTAAAATCTGGATAAGTGAAAATATTTTTCCTAAAAATACTTAGAAAATTTATGTTTCCGTTCCAAATTTTTGGTACAATCTTGATTTTGTCTCAAGATAAACTGAAGTTAAAGTACCAAAATATTTTGATAATTAATACATCTCTCTAAACTCCGAGAGTTTGAATTAATGATTGATTGGTTTCAAATGCTCACAAAGTTCTTTTTTTTAAAGAAAAAAATTTAATAAGTGCTGTGAAGATGGTTGAAAAATTTATCCCATTCTAAAAAGTAATCAATATGCGCTTTCTCTAAAAAAAAAATTCATTGTTACTTTATGGAGGATCTATTATTCAATCGGTTTGAGATTTGGGCAACAAATTTGCTTTTTTGGTCTACATTTAAAATTGCATACGTGTTGTATTGTTGTCTATCAATTTTTCCACTAAATTTCATATATGTGCTCCATATTCAATCGAATATGCTTTTGAGTTTTAAATGAAAACATAAGTAATATTTGCTCTGGATACTGGATTTCTGAAAACATCAGATAAGTAAGAAATCTCTTTAGGTGTGTTTTAATGAATGAAATGGTTGATATGGTGATCCTTTTAGATTCTTTCTACAAATACTCACAGACTATCATTTTCATTCTTCAAGTGCAGTGTAGGAGGGATAAAAAAGGCCATTTTATCATTTTCCTCTTAAATTCACTACTTTTTTTTCCAATTTTTCTTCCAGTTCCAGCGATTGATAGAAAATTGAAAGACTGGATCGATTCTGTTTTTAGAACTTTTCTTTTCTCAACTTGAAACTTTATCTGTTCAGCTATTATTATTCTAGGCTGCCGCCCCATCGAGAGCAGTGTGTGTGACTTATCATGCGGCAAGAGAGAGGAGACCAAGCAATTCTTTCTGAGGGTGAAATATCGCCGGAAAAGCGAGATTGTTTTTTTTTTCGTTTTTCCATTTTCTGTCTACTGTCAGACTTCCGATTGATCAAACTTTTGCGACACGGTTCAATGACTTTATCTTTATGGTCTCTCAAAAAGTTGATGACGTTGAGAAAGTGTTTGTTTTGCGAAAGCGATCGTGGCTTACCTAAAAAGTTGCAAAGTGTCAATTTCTGTTTGACAGGGTGAAGAATTTTAATCATGTTTCTGATCCAATGCTGGTCTTAGCTTAAATATTTACTTGTCTATCAAAATTTGATCCATCAATTTTCATATCGATTTAATATTTTCAAAGTCAACTTCGCAAATTTCAAAGACTTTATCTTACTTTAAAAAATCATTCAGATGCGACATTTAGATCGATAACAAACTTTATTCACTTGACCTAAAAAGTTTCTGGTTCTGACATAATGTATTTTTCCCGAAAAAAAACTCCTAATGACAACACTTCCAAGTCATATCAAATAAGTTTAAATTGCAACGAAGTTCTGGAAACACTCAATTTTCAGATCACGTTTTCAAGTGGGGACTGCGGAAGTTTTGTCTAATTTTTTTTAAACCAATCTCTCTTAGAATTGCTCGCAATTGAATCCTCACTTCCTAACCACATGGCTGTTGGAATGGCAGCAGCAGCAGCATTTTTTTTCTCTCCGTTCGTTGATATTAAATTAGGGGCTCGCTTATACTAAGCTAGGCTAACATTCCGTTTCAGACGTCCTCTGACTCTTCAGATGCTCTCGAGTCACATTTTTTCCGTCCACTTTTTTTCCTCTTTTTTCCGTCCCCCTAACTCGACACGGTTTTTAGACTTAGCTCTAGCTTAAACCTTATAAAAGCAAAACTGTTATACAATGTTGTTGCCAGTCCCGTTTCACAATTTTTCACCCCCAACCAGACCCTAGTCGGAATGTTCAAATTCAGTGGAAAACCCGGGAAAGCTTTTCCCGGAAACCTCAGGAGACTGAAACGGGTGTAGCAATGAAGAAAGCAAGAAGAAAAAAACATCCCTTAAAACCACCACCATTAGGACAATCTCCGTTTGGCAAGAAGGGTTCTGACCGGTTTCTGACCGACATGAATAATTCAGCGGCCACTTTTTTGACTCTCCCTTATTTTGAGACGGATTTTTTTTTTCCGTTGAGAATCCTTCAAATTCACGCGGCTAGGTGCCGAGTGAATGTATTTTTTTATAGGAAAGGATATGTTATTAGCTTTGAGATGAAAGATGTTTTTAAGTGACCGGATTTGATTAGAAAAATGTCGTTATACTCATTTGTAGAGTTAAGCTTGATATATATGAACAGTAGGGTGGCAGCCAAACAAGTGATGTCAAATTTCGCAAACCGATCATACACAATTTGAAGATTGGCCGAAAAAACTGTCTTGTTCGCAAGTTTTCTTTGATCGGACTTGATTAAGGAGTGCCTCAAAGCGTTTAAAGTTTCGATTTTTCAAACCTAAAATTGGGACCTTGGAATTCGTAGAGTCGAAATTTTAATTTTGAAGTCAAATGAATTAAAAATGCATAAAACCTTAAAATCAAGTTTCAACTGTTTTTGTAATCCACTTGAAAATTAAAAAAAAAAAACTCGTCAGGAAATCTGAAAATTGAAGAATTCATTTTGATCAAAAATGACTTTAAAATTCATGAAATGTCGAAATCGAGTGTCAAAAGAACATTTTCGGCCAAAAATCCCCAAAAATCGATTTCACAGCATTTTTTTTTAGATTCAAGAGTTCGCTCTTGAGAGTGGCTGTGGATTATTTTTTTTAATTGAAAAATGGGCCAATAAAAATAATTTTAATATTAAATTAAGTGAAAAAACGATAAATTTGGAAAAGTGGAGGAGGGGTGCTGTACACTGCCTCACTGAAATAATTCAAAATAAAATAAGAACTTTAAACTTTTTCAACCTATTTTCAAAATAAACTCTTTTTGATATCTATAAAATCTATAATCTCTAATTTTTCATGCGATTTTTTAATAAAATGATGATTTAAGATTTTTGTACACCGTCATATTTTCTGCATATCAGCGCAAGATTACTACAAAGAAATTTAATGATTCCATTTTGCGCTTGAAAAGCAAATATTTGAAATAAGTTTTTGACCTTATGATATATGCTATGATTTTAAAACTGATTTTTAAATTCTGATTAATAATCACTTTTCTGTTATATTTTTCAGAATTTTATTTCATTCTGCAATTCAATTTTTATTGTGGATTGCTGCCGAAGAAGGTCACATTATTCCTTATTTCTGAAAACGGTTTTGAGAAATAACAGAAAAGAACAGCATTTTTGTGACTAAGCTTTAAAAACTGATTTTAGAAAAAATGGTCTCCTGCATTCAGAAAATTTGTCAGATTTTGTTTTCAACCCTTGTTTTGATGGTAGGGCGTGTATAAATTTTAAAGTTGGTCAGTTTGAGTAAAATAGATCTTCGATAACTGATGAACTTATAAACCTACATGAAAACTGAAAGCTGATTATAAATCAATGTTTTATCCTTCATTTAATCAAGGATTCAGTTCTTGTCAAATTAATTTTATTTGTAGGGAAATGAATCCAACTTAGATGAAATTTCAGGGACTAGATAAGAGAAAATCGATGTTGAAAAACATGCGAAAAAAATTCGCCTTGTCTCCCGGTAGGACTTGAACCCACATCTTGCGCCTCTCCGGGGCCCATGTATTAACATTCTACTACAAGAGACCAACCTGGCGTATATACGCCAGGAGCAAATTCAGCAAATTCAGCACAGTTTTTGAAAAAGTTGATTCTTGATTGAAAAACTGTATTTTTAAAACATTTAGGATGTTCTACAGTTTTTTAAAAAAAAAGTACACAAATTTGTGTTATAAATTCACACTTAAGTATTTAAAAAAATCTAAGAATCACGAGCTTACCGAAAAAATGAATATTTGTAATTAGCTCCCCAAAACTATCGAAATAAACTCTTATATTCTTTGCACTTCGGAAAATATGAATATTGTTGTCTTGTGAAATTGAAAAATCAGAAAATGAAGCATCAAGTTTTGATAGCAAAAATCATGAAAAATTTACATTTTTTAAGATTCTTGAAATTTAAGAGCTGATTTTCACTTATTGGGGAATGCTGAATTCAAATATGAAATGAATTTTATTATTTCAACTCTAGTTTCTTAGATTTAATATTTGAAAAAAGGTAAAAAATCATTTAATAAATGTTTGCCCTTTTGATAAATAATCCTGTAAAATATAACCAAGGTTTTGAATTTTCAATGGCCAACTCTTTCGATGACTTCGAACAACTATGACTTCAACAAAAACTTTACATTAGTTTTCTTTTTAGTTTTCTTTTAAAATCCAAGAACATCCAAGAATTTTATGAAAAAAAAAAATTCTTCTGCAGTCTTCAAAATAGGCGTTAAATAAATTAAAATGTTTTATATCAAAAATTTTAAAAAGATCTTTTGTGATGTCAAAAATAGTAATTTTTTTTAAATTAAATTTTCAAAAAATTGTAGGATATTTGCCTCCAATTTTTTTTATTTTTTTTTTTAATAATTAATAAAATTATTCCATTATGATGACAGCTGTTTCAACAGCGCGTGGCATGCGCTTGGAGAAGTTTGAAAACTAATAAAATTAGTGAATGATTCATTATATAAAAAATATACATTTTTGAAGTATCAGAAAGCTTAGTTTCAGTATTTTGTTCTGAATAAAAATTTAAGTATGTCGTCCTAGATGTAACAAAGATGCTGGATTGCTTTTAATGGTTCTTTTTTAGAAACGAAAGTTGTATGTAATCATAAAATACAACACCTGTGAAACAGTAGCACAGCAAAAAAAAACTAGTTCTAGAGGGTTAATTTTTTAGAAAAAAAAACTTGATCAACATAAAATGGATAATTTTTTTATCAGCTACCAATGACTAATTTCAGTTAAAAGTGAAAGAATTAGAATTTTAAAGAGAATCTGACAAAATATCAGGATTTTCGGTGATAAAATCTATCAAAATCAGTTATTTGAACATATACACCATAAATACTGTTATGTTATGTACTATTCTTGGATTGCAATTGAAATAAGGCTATGATCATTTAGTATCCGGGTACTTTATTTCGGTGATAGCTACGTTATTAGAGCTCGGATATTCAAAACCTTAGCAGCGTTGTGTTGGTTATAAAAAGGACTATCTTGCCTATTTTTGCCAAATTTTTAAATTAATGTGTGTTTGAGATATTTACGATGCAAAAAAAAACATGGAAAAAATAACTTTGCACAAATTTGCGCCTTTTGCGCATTTTACGCCTCGAAAACTCTTCATTTTCGATTTGAAAACTCATAAACTGTTGATTTTTTTATGATTCTTTTTTGGACCGAATGGTTAAAAAGTATAAGGAGCCACTCTAGTCCACACGAAGTTCAAATCAAGCATCGGAATGGAACTCTTGATCTGAAATATGGTTAAAAAGTCAATGGTTATTGACACCTAGTAGAAAACTAATAGTTCCTTAGAATATGTGCAACCGGTTTTTACGCAATGTGACAGATGTGTCCTGATGGACGAAAAAATTTATGTTAAAACCGGATTTAAGAGATCAAAATTTTCGAGATGCCTTCTAATGAAAAGGTTCCAACCAGATTCCAATTGCTTTTTCCAGGTGAGTTTGTGTAAAATATCATGATTTTGCAAGGGTTTTTAGATCAATACATGACTGACACAAGTGTGCAAAGTTAAAAAAGAGATTTTATGAAAAAGTAAGGTTATTTCTTGAAATAATTGATAAATATATTTTTTTTATATTTTTATATTAAATGTCATAGTAACACCTGCATTTCCTTCATAGAAAGTTTTTCGATCAAATGAATAGTTTTTAAAATACAATCGTTTGTAACTGCCCGGATACTAAATGATCATAGCCTTAATCAACATTTATGTGAAATCTGAAAATAGAATTTAACTTTTAATTTAAATTATCATTGAGTAACTGATCTGAACACAACATTGACGATATGATTGTTGTGAGTCCAAGTTAGTCAAAAATCACTCCAAGGTCTTCCGAGCGATCGCCTCGTTTTCGAGAAAATATTGGAATGAAAACAAGATAGTTTAAATTATTATTATGAGAAGGTTTTTTTTTATTTCTTGAGCTGAATTTAAATATGTATCATCAAAGCAATATTTTCATTATGTCAAAAAAGTTAGTTGAAATTGTATAGTTAGTTTGATTACTTGTTCTTAAGTAAAAAATGAGACTAAGAGATGCCTTCTGTCAGAATCGGGACTGACAATGAAATTATATCATGCAATTTATGATTTAGATTTATTTTATGGTTAAAACAATAATATGTCTCCCTTATGACTCCCTTTATTTGGAACTTTGTTAATTTAAATCTAATTAAATCTAAAGCAATAGAAAATGATTAATATTAATGGAAAAATAATTACCAATTTTTTGTAGCATCTCCAAGTCTGTTTTAAATTTATAACATTATGAAAAATAATCAAAAATTAAATAATATCAACCCCTCTTTAAACTTACCCGCCTTTAGACGGAGTTTACTAAAATCAGCATAAAATCAAAGCCAATCATTATTTCAACATATTATTTTAGCAGAAAGTTTCAAATTATGCAAATCTTACTATTCTTATTAATAGCCACTGTTTGACTGTTTGAGAAATTGTCAAAAGCTGTATCTAGGAAAAAAACATGAAAAACTGGACAAACACAATTTTTTGGTAGCAATTATCATTTTGGAAGCGTCCGAAATCCTTGGTTCATGATTTTTTTTCTATGCAAAATGGCTATTGACAAATAAGTTTACAACTGACACTAATTCTGTATAAATTTAAAAAAAATGATCGTAGTTTATGTTCAAAGAAGTAATGCAAAGGCCGTTTAAAAAGCGTGATTAGGCCAACCGACAAATATGGTCAATATTTGTAATCGAAGAAATACACAAATTTAGTTTATAAGTCTATGTGGAATGAAATTTTCGTAAAATGTAATGAAGTTTCCTTTACGATAATCTTATTACAGGCTCATGGGAGGGGGTTTGATGAACTTTTCTCTCATATTTATCAGTTTCGCTTGAGCAATTGGTACTAAAAGAGTGTAAAAAATGTACAGATTCTGTTTAAGTATTTAGCTTTAAGTTATTTTACAATAAAAGTTTGGTTTTTTATTTTAAATCCATACTTTTGAAACAAAGTCCTAGAAATGCAATCGAAAATTTTAAGTATCTACTAAAATAAGCAAATAATAACCTTATACTTATCAACCACAAAATATCTAGAAATAAAAGTACGAATTAATGTTTGTAGTTCAACTAAGATTCATTTTTTACCCTTGTTAAAATATAAAATTTCAAATTTCAGTTAGAATCGATATTTTTGAATAACTTAGCAGTTTTTAATTATTTATTCAGTATGCAAAGCCTCAATTGTCTACCACGATGTAAATGTGTCATCAATTTGCAATGTGTAAACAAAAATAATTTATTCTTCCGGTTAATTGAAGCTTGACGATAAAGTAAGGTTGCCAGATTGCTGGGTTTTATCCGGGTTTGCTCGGATATTAAATACCAAATTTGACAAAGTCCGGTCCGGCTCGGTTGCCCGGATTTCATTGAAAACAACCCGGATTTATTCATTTTAATTGCCAAAACAAACAAAAAACTTATTGTGTTGTCCAATTTCTCATTTTTGAATCTTAAACAAATTTTTTTGAGCAATTTTATAAAAATAATCATGAAAATTTTTTTTTTGAAAGCTTCAAATGCGATTTAAAAACTGCTGATGAAAAATTTTTTTTTCAGATTTTTTTTCCTTTTAATGTGTTTAGTATTTCCTAGGTTTTGACCATATTTGTCCAGATATTGCCCGGATTTTTAATCGAAATTTTGGGATCAAATGCCTAGATTTTGCCAGGTTTTTAGATACAAAAAAGCCTGGATTTGTCCGGCCCGTATACGTGCTGGAAAAATTCTGGCAACCTTACGATAATGTACAAATTCTTTAATCAATAAAATTTACGAATAATGTATTAATATTAAAAATGTTGGGAAAAAAAATTGAAATTAAAATCTATGTTTTTCAAATGATGAAATCTGCTAAATTAATCTAAATTTTACTTTAAATTTGTTATTTCTGCTTGAAATGTGTTTTCAAACTGACTCTGATTGATTCTAAAATTTTAATTTTGAATCTAGGATTGAAAGTATGAAACTGCGATCTCCAGCAATTTCAACCCTTAATGAAATTCTCACATTGAAACGTTTATCTTTATTCATAAACTCAACCTTAGCTGAACCTGAATCTGACTTTTTCATTTGAATTCCGGGACCTGAGTTCAAAATCTGAATATCGAATCTGACAACGAATTTATAACCTTAGTTCCAGATAATAATTTTTTCAATTCATGAACCAACAAGCAAAATTTGTATCAAAACCCTCAACCAGAAATCTCTATTTTGTTTTTTGAATTTTTGCCTTTCATTAGTAATTCTTTCTTCAGTTATTTATAATTAATTTGATTTTTAAATCTTGATCAAATTTACTCTACAACTCTGGTTTTCTCTTCTCTTAAGTGGACACTAAAATTGTATTTGTAACACTGAAATTTCATTTTAATAACAATATTTTGAAAATTATTTTTTTTTATTTTCGTGAACTTTTAAATGTAAGTGTTTGTTGTCACCTATAATCTTAATGTAAAAAATCACCGCAGAAATTCTTGCATTAAAGTCTGTTATTTTTTCTTAAATAAAGTTGTATTGCCAAAGTCAAAAAGATGACCTGTTACTAAACTATGTTGTGGTGACCCTGTACTTAAGTCTAAGACTATTTAAATTCACTCGAAAAAGTAAAAGAACATATTTAAAGCGTTTTTAATCTTGAATCAACAGAGAGTATTTAAATAGATAATATATTCATAGTCAATTTTCGAGAGTTCATTCAAAAGCATGAAATATGGATACATCGGCATCGGCTTTTTATTTAAATAGCCAGAAATTGAAACCGAGCCATTTTGAAGAGCGAAAAAAAAATTAATTCTTCAGCGGTTTCTGTTTTCATCCTTCTCTCTCGTCAATGATGCGTCTTCGGTCCAAAAACCCTGCTGGATGGCGGAGAGCATTCGATTACAATAAGTCATCATAAATCTTCCGAATCTCCGAATGGTTTTCGAAACGTACGACCTACAGACCAACTGAAGACCGACCGCCATTACCTACTAACAAAGATCTTTACAGCTTCATCTGCGGCTCGCGCGAGTGATAAAAACGGCCTTTCGGCTCCAAGACATTTTCATGGTGGAATGGGGGAATGACTAGCAGCAGTATATTTGCTGTAGAAATCATTTCCGCCGCATTATTCGCCATTTTGGCTCAGGCTCGGCTTTAAATTATTCATCCGATAAGCCGCTTATCCGAATCTGAAGCCATTCCAACTGAGGAAAACCAACGCTAGGAAAAAAAAAACGCGTCGAGGCGCTGCTATTGGGGTAAAAAAAATACATCCCCCCTTTCCCAGTGCCATTTCCCCCCATCTTTCTTCGGCCATTCAGCAGCGAAAATTCAGCAACAGCTCACGCATTGCTATGGCAAATAGATTCCAAGCAAGCTGGAAGCAACAAGAGATGATGATAATGATGGTGTCCCAACTTGTTGCTCCCAAGAAACGGTGGACCAGAATTTTCCTTCTGCGAAAAAGAATGGAGCAAAATGGGAAAGAAAACAACGCACAGTAGTAGTACAAAACCCGAAGGCCAATATTCGAAGAATTATGGTAGCATCCATCAGCTTAGTCCCCGGGAAAAATAACTTCCATTTTTTCCGGTGGTCTAGAGGCACTGTTTCGTCGTTTGCATTTCCTAATAAGGACTAATTCCTCATTTTATAATAAGATCCACTTTGTTGAGAAGAAAGACAGACGGGATGTTGGGAATAAATTCAATTTAACAAAATGTTAAATTTGAACTAATATCTTTAAAAGAAATAAAATGTCTGAAAGTTTTGTTATCATACATGAAAAAATCGAAAGAAGTTATTCTTGTCAAAAATAAACTCTCATCCAACCCAGTTGAGCCCCATTAATAACTTTTTTCACGGTCGCCAATTGGTAAGAAAAATATATTGGCCCGGTCAATCGTTTATTATTCATGAGGCGTGTTCGGTTTGCGGTCGTCCTTTTGAGGGTTATGAATGGGCTAGGAAGGCGTTGCTCTGTTGCTGATGGCGGCGGTTGCTGGTTGTTGCTGCTAAGTCTAGCAAGAAATGAACGGAAAGACAGATTATTTCATCCCCAAAAGATAATGTTCTTCTTTGGGCGTAGGCATTGGACCGAAGCTTTGATGAATGGATGGGAACGAAATTTTGTGGTGGTGAATAATCGAAGTATTTGGGGGGGGGGGGGTGCTGGGAAATATTAGCAGTTCTGAATATTTAATGTTTTTGTTCTTTGAAGATGAATGTTTCGCAGAACAGTACGAGCGAGAGATTAATGAACAGAAAGTGATGAATCGAACTTTTTCATAAAGATACATAAAAAAAAATTCTGAAAAAGAAAATCACAATAGTATTTATTCTAAATTTAATGTCCTTAGGAAGTTTTTTTAACCGAATCTATTTTTTTTAAATATTTATTAGACCTGTGCTCGTTATTCATGCATTTTTTGTGAAATTTTCATTAAACCTTTGTATTATTTACTTGCGCAAAACTTGGTGACAATCTGGAAAGAGCTTTTTGATATAAGTAAGAAAAAAAGGATCAAAGAAACCAAATTTTGTGCAATGTTGGTAGAAAATCCCGAAAAGTCTAATCAGGAAGATCTTTCAATTACTTGAAACTCATTATTTGACCGTTTTTTATATGGTAGCATTATATTCCTGCGAAGATTAAAACAAATGTTTGTTACTTCTAGCAACATGCTCTCCCGCGAAATTCTGCGATACAGTTATAAGAAGCCAAAGGTGTTGTTTTTTGATTAGGAGGAAAATCATTCAAATCCAACCAATCTAAATATATTCGAAAATAATAGTATGAGTTATGTCTAAGGGCAATCCCAAGGAAATGGGAAAAGTCATCTGAAGTTCCGGGATATGAATAAAATATTGTACACTGTTAGTAAGAAAGATGGCGCTATGCTTGTTTCTATGTTATTTTTGTTCGGGAGCTATCTAAAAAAAAACTTGATAAAATGTCACCAAATGTTGCACATGTAAACAATACTTTATTTATTTCATTAATTTCCAACAACGCAATCAAAAGTTCTTCAAAAAATAGGTTGGTACATGAATTGTGAATGTCAGGTTACCGAATTTTTGGTACAAAATAGTTTATAAATAAGCTAACAAAATTACATTTTGAGTATCCTCAATTTGAAATCTTTTTAAAAAATCTATGCCAAAAAACGTCGTCATGAAAATTCATCTCCATTCTTTTAAAGATTTAAATAATTATTTTTTTTTTAACTTCAACAACGCACATTGATGTAACCAAAAATTAAATTTTCCAAAGCATTATGTATATTTCATAAAACTATTAAAAAAAAATAAAGTGACAGTTTAAAACAAATTTAACTGTATTGAATTGAATTGATGATAGAAGCATCATCCTTTACTAATCATTTACTAAAATTTATCATGATTTTTTTATTTTTTATTTTAAGAAGAAAAAAGTTTGGGCCTTTTCAAAACAAATTTGACTATTTATTTCAAACATAAATACTTGTAATATGCAACAAAAAATGTAGAAGTTTTGCGAATATGAATATAATTTAAGATGAAAACAGATTCTCTCATAGAACAGGTAACAAATGTTTTGTTGAAGTTTGAGGTTTTGACTCGATAGTAAAATTGTAATTTTGAGAGTTATTTTAATTCTGAATGTTGAATTAAAATTTTAATTTGCTCAAGATAACGTAATGATTCAAAACCTGTGTTTTTGGATTTCCCTTTTCCAATGATGTGTTTTTTTTCATACAGCGCTGAATATTGAAAAAAGCGATGAAAATTTTACCAATTTCATTTTTAAAATCCTTAAATTGAATTTATAAAATATCTTATGGGAAGAGTCTTATAGTTAATTTTAAATTTACCTTTTTTTCCTTTAGATAATTTGATTTTTTTTATATAAATTAGCACTCTACAATTTATAAAAAATAAACATGTATGAGTTTTCCAAACCATGGAAATCAATGTTTAAAATTTGGGTAAGACTTAAAATAGTTGATGTCTAAACTTAAGGTGAAGAATAAAAATTATAAATGAACAATATTAACTCTTTAGATCCAATTTTTTCTTAGACACTCAAAGAAGTTTTGTGTTTTTTGGAACAAACCAGGCCCGAGCGAACGACTTGTCCGTGGGAAGGTTTCTAAACTCAAATTTAGCTAGAAATGATAACAAAATCAAAAATTTACACAAAAAAAAAAATGAGAAAATTGATATCTAAAGTCAATTCTTTGCTAATGACCATTGAACAAACTAAGCAAATAATGATAAATTTTAAAGGAAGAAAAAAAAGTTTAAAACAAAGCAAATTCCGGCAAATCTTGATAAAATTTTTCAAATTTATGTTTCCTGTTTTTTATTTATCCTTAATCTTTGCCAAAAATAAAATTTCAAGCAGACTAGTTAAAAAAAATTTAAATCAATGTTACGAAATTTGAAATCTGAAATTCTGAAAAGTTAATGCGAATTAAATATTTTGAATAAAATCATAATTTAAAGCTTCAGAGATAAGAATCATTGCCCAGAAACAGATTACATAAAATACAATACCAGAATCTTTCTTAACTAAATTTTAGATTATGTCATCAGCTGTTACTTATTAATAAATTAACTTATGTATTATTTATAATATTCCTTTCTTTATTTTAAAAAAAACTAGTTGATTGAAAAATTCCACTGTAATATCTTGAATTTCAAAAAGATTCAATCACGACTTGAAATGTGAATTCTCGATAAGGAAATATAATAACAACTTTTTTTTTACAACAGTTATTCAAAACACGGCGAATAAATAAATATAGATACTGACAAAATAAAGGTTTGAGAAACGGATTAATTTGAATTGTCAATAAGAAACTGATAAAAACAAAAATTAATAATTCATAGTTTTGTTGTTAATTTTTAAAGCCGAAGCAAATACTTATTTAGTTAAAATTGTGCATTACAACTGAGCTTAAGTTGCAACTTCTAATCAGATTTCTAACTTTTTCATAGAATTTTGAAAAATTAATAAGCAATTCAATAAAGATTATTTAAATAATTAAAATAAGTGAAAACTTCATGAAATGTTCTGTTCAAGTTCTTTATATTTTATTTCCGCCACATGATATATTGGGTTCTGGAGAGGACAAAAGTTGAAAACTATGTTTGATTATTAAAAATTTAGATATATAGGCTTCCAAGAAGATAATGTTTTCAACAAAGATCAACTTATAAAAAATATAAAAAAAAAAACAAAATTGTTTTACTCTAAACATCGATAATTTATTATAAACATATAAAAAAATAAAATATGGGTTCATGCGACAAATTTATTTAAAAATACAAACATTATATGAAGATGATTAAAATAAGTTTTTTTGAACTTTGGAAGTAAATTCGTTCAATAAAAACGTCAAACCATTTTAATAACTTTTCTCAAACTTTTTTTCAAGGGTACGAATTCTTAAATAAGGTTGCCAAATTGCCCGGTTTTTATCCGGATTTGCCCGAATATTTAATGCATAAATTGACAAAAATCCTTCCCGGTTGCCCATATTTCATTGAAAGAGCTCGTAATTTACCCGGATCAATTCACTTTATTTGCCGAAACAAACGAAGAAAAAAAACAAATTGTGTTGTGAATTTTTTCATTTATGCGTCCAAAACGAAATTTTTTGAGCATGTTTTATAAAAATTATCACAAAATGATATTTGAAAGCTTAAAACTAGATTCAGAAACTGCAGATGAAGAAAAATTATTTCAAGTTTTTTTTGTGTTGTGTTTATTTGTGTTGAGTATTTCCTTGGTTTTGACCAAATTCGCCTGGAAACTACCATTTTAAAATTGCCAGATTTTTGCCAGGTTTATTGATAAAAGAGCTTGGATTTGTTTGGCCTGTCTAAGTGATGGAAAAGTTTAGGAAACCTTACGCTAATACTTATGTTTTAAAAATTGATTTAGTAGATGTTGGCGTTCTGAATTCGAATTTTTTGTCAGATTTTGTCAATCAATTCGTTTTTTTGGTGATATGGAGTCATTTTTTTTAATGAATCAGTTTTAAGTAAATAAATCGTTGAAACAAATCTACATAAACAAAAAACATTGATTCTGGTGAAAAGTAAACAAACAGAAAACTTCTATGGCTTCTTTCACAGAAGTCAAAATTACTTACAGTCATGGTGAAAATTCAAAATTAATTTAAAGCATTTGTTTTGATTGAAGTTAATTTTCTGTAGTATTTTTAAGGTTTGTCAAAAAGTGCGAAAACTTTTTTTTATCTTGTGGCTTTGTGTAAGTTATAAAAACATTTTGAATGTGGAATTGAGCATTGAGAAGAACAAGAAACACAAAATAAAATCGAGGCTGAAATCTGATTTTTGAGTGAGTATTTCATATCCGCATTGAATTTGTAATGACATAAACGATTTAATTATGGTCAAAGTGTTTCGTAAGAAAGTGATGGATACTAGGTTTAGATTTTTTGTTGATTCTGTTGACTATCGTGAATCGTAAATAGCTGTCATATAGCTACCAATTTATGATGTGTAAAAATTGTTTTCGAGGCATGAATTTGGAAGTAAAAAATTATTGTTGAAAAATTCAGAACTTGTTTAGTTACACTTTTTAATCAAAACTTATTCAAAACACGAAGTTGGGTTTTTGTGTATCAAGGTGTGAGCTTCAATAAAAATGGTTTATTGAATTTCAAATCGAATTCTACAGTCAAAAATTATTTTCAATTCTTAAACGTCATATATTGTCGTAAAATGAACTGACTCAGGCTTAAAGAGATTTAGGATTTAATTCCTCCGGAGGCGAACCAATTTTCTAACACGTTTGTTAAGACTTATTTCTGGATTCTTTTTAATTTTAAGTAATTTTCCGTAACTACAGTAAATTGTTTTTTTTTTAAGTGAATTTCACTGGGAAAAATCTCCTTGGAGAGGGGGGCGGTTTTTAAACCTCTGAATCCCCCCTCTCGTTCTCACAACCTTGGGACAATCAACTTTTGTTATAAGAAAACTTCATAGATGAGAAAAAAAATTGTAATTTTTTCGAAAAAGTGCATAAACAAGGAAATTGACTTTCAGTACTTTTTTGGTTGAAGTTTTATCACACTTCAACCAATTTTTCCTAAATTTTAACACTGATCCATAGCTATATTTCGATGTAGATTTTTTTTTATTTAAATTTGCCCCCAAATAACTGAAATATTTCAACTGTTATGAAAAGTAAAAAAAGTTTTTCTCAAAAATCAATCCAGAATTATTATGGTACTCTTTGACCTAACTGCCAATCAATTATTTTTATCAAAAAACACATTGACTAAGGATTTCTGAAGCTACAAAATGGATCATTTTTCGAAAAATAGGTCCATCCATAGTTTTCTTATGTTTAAAGCTTCTCTAAGCTTTTACTGTTACAGTTTTCAGTTTCAAGGATTGATAGATTCATGCGCGGTCCTAAACTTGGCTCTTTGGGGTTGTGGTGATTTTCCAAATTTTTGAAAATCAGTCAATAAAAAGGAACGGAAATATATGGTGAAAAAAAAAATTTCATTTGCACGAGAGTGAGGAGGTGGGAGCTTTTGCTTACAAGTCTACAATAATTGCAAAAACTGCCTTTAACACTTGAATTTCATTGATCAAAATCAGATGTATTATAAAAAATATGTGAATTTGATTTATTCAGAAAGATTTTTAACTAATTTTCCAAATACTTCTTATTTCGATATTCTTACATTAAAATCTGCGAACCTTTAATATGCCATGCGAGAAAATTTTGAAAAAAACATTTTCATATTTAATTGTTGTTATCTGAAAGTTTAAAAATAATCAGCGTTTGAGCTCTTTAGGGGTTCTCTAGTTAGAAATGTCAATTTCAATGAAAATAATATCAACGTTGTTGAAGAACAAAATGATGAAAAAATATGTAATTATTTGTTTTTTTCTGGGCTCTTTCAGTTCAGCGCAAGGCTCATAACAGAATCCCCATATTATTTTCTAAACGTATCCTGGCATTTCTGCACAAAAAACTGGCAAAATCTGGGCAGAAGATTTGAATTTTTTAACAAAAATATCGGGCAACTTCCGGGCAAATCTGGAAGAAATCTTGGTATTTCTCACAAAATTCAAAAGAAAGGAAAAAAAATAAACACATTAAAAAATTTAATTCACATAGATTGTTCTATGGTTTTATTGTTTACACGCTTGAGTATTATGTTATGACAGAGATTCGATCTCATAACCATTGGCATAGCAGACTTGAGTTCCATCCACTATTTTATAGCCGCTGGCAAATGAAATCTAGTTTTAGATAACACTTTAAGTTTACACTGTTATAAACATGGGGTTGAAATGTTTGTCTTAAGAAAATGCGACCTTTTTTTAAAAATAATTTAACAATAATGGTAAAATTCTGACCAAAATGGTGACCAATGGGGCCAAATCGTGTATTTTAATTTTTGTTGCATTTAGCTACTGTGTGATAAAAATGCGATTTTCCACGGAAAGTGAAAGGACTTTCCTCTGAAGGATCAGTCTTATGTGTTATCTTGTATTGAAAATTAACAAACTTTGTAAAGTATGAGTGTTAGCTCCATTTATAAATGATTTGAATTAAATGAATATCTCAAATGTAAACCATGTAACCCAAAAACCCTAATAAAATTTCACAAAACCAGCAAAAACCGTGTTCAACAACGCCTAAAGGTTGATTCCCACACCAACCAGAAAATTTGGCCCAGCGTCTGACGATTGGATCAATAAATCAAGTTTGATTTTTATTCCCATTTCGGAACCATTTCGAACAGAATCATTCACATCATCGGGGGAGGAGTTGGGGGAAATCACCCAATGATGGCCGCGAACAATGACGTGATGGCTGGCCTGGCCTGGCCTGGTACGCCATTATATTCGGCACAGCTGTTTTTGATGGCCCATCATTAGCGGGGCTCGATGGACAAATGAAGAATGGGAACTTCCTCCGTCAATCAGCCCCATTCAGACATGGCACCCTCTTGAGTCCTACGAGCATTGTGGTGATTACCATTTCATCATTCGAAGGACCCTCCTTCGTCTGTTAACCTTCCTCTTACATCCGGTCTACGTATTTTTCTGATTTTCCAATTTCCACAGTTTCATTCTCAGGGTGAAAAAATCTACTTCGAGTGGCTTGTTTCTGTTTAGCGTGTAAATTTGTCAAAATTTTCTTAAAGATTCGATCAGCGATTCCTCCCACATAATTGGAAAACCATTTCTTAAGACCGGTAAAACCTTTAAAGCTGACAACAACCCAAAATGACCACCTCAAAATGGAACCGAAGGCAAAAAAAAAAAACAAAAACAAAATTTGGTCAGCGAAAATTTCCCAAAGATTTTCAACTTTTCCTTCAGCAGAAGGGAAAAGACCGAAAATCTCCCGCCTTCGGGGTTCGGATGTTCGGGAAAACTTTAGCATATTTCACATTGTTGGCATCATTTTTGAATATTTCATAGGTCCGGCTGTGTTTCGCCGAAAGTTCTTTTGGTTACTGGAACATTTTTTGTCCCTCCCCTTTTCGTTTTTTTTTCCTTTTCCTAACGGGGGCCGGTCTTTTTGGGTCGGAAAGTTGTCCTTATTGGGGCTGCAGGAGATGGCAGCTGCTTCGAGGAATCCGATCTATTTACCCATCCTGGGATCCATCATTCGATGGGCCGAACCAAACTGACAAGGAACGAGTTGAACGGCGAGTCGATGATGTGGTGAATATAAATTAGTGAATCGCTGGACCGGAAATGAGAAATGGTCGAAGCTTATTGATGATGATGATGGCCATGGTGATGGTGATGAGAATGGGAGGTTTGCATACAAAAACAAGCTTCTGGAGCGAGAAGTGAAAATGTGAAATCAATTTGGTAATATCTTTCTGCTCCGTCAGTAGTTTAAAGTGAAAAAAATATGTGGCAGTGATTTTCTTTGAATTGCAATTTATCATTTGATTGAATATCTTTGTTTTGTTTTGTGCATTAGTGCTTTGTTTCATCAATATGACTCAGCGATTGCAGAAGAATTTTCATATATGTTTTTAACAATATTTGCAGAGCAATTGGGAACTAATTTTCTATGTTTTGAAAACCAACCATTGAAAAAAGGAATGTCCTTCTTAATTTTCTTATCCTGACAGGGCTGCTCTAAAAAGGTTTAAAACCAGGATAAATACACTTTATTCGAGACGTGTTTCGGCCTCGTAAGTTCAGTTTTATAGGATCAAAGCTTGATTAACTAATCTATATATATAAAAATGAATTTCTGTCTGTCTGTCTGTCTGTCTGTCTGTCTGTCTGTTCCCTATAGACTCGGAAACTACTGAACCGATTTGCGTGAAACTTGGCAGGTGGGGGTATTGGAGGCCGGGGAAGGTTCCTATTATGGTTTGAGACCCCTCCCTCTTTCATGAAGGGAGGGAGGGGCCTTGCAATCAAAAGTAAATTTTTAGCATAACTCGAAAACCCATCAAGCAAATGGTATCAAATTTGGCATGGGGTGGTATTCAGAAACGTGGAATATTTCTATGAATATAAGGTACCCCTGCCTCCTTTCAGTTTGGTGAAAGGAAGGGGAGAGGGGGGCAAGCTTACAATTTTTCATATAACTCGAAAACTAATCAAGATATTGGAACCAAATTTGGCACGGGAAGGTATTTGGATACGAAAAATATTTCTATGATTATTTGAGACCCCTCCCCCTTCCATCTCCCTCTTTCCGGTAGGGAGATACAAAGGAAGGAGGGGCCTCTTTCATATTTTTTTACATAACTCAAAAACTAATAAAGCAAATGGAACCAAATTTGGCATGGGAAGGAATTTGGATACGAAAAATATTTCTATGATTTTTTGAGACCCATCCCTCTTTCCAGTAGGAAGGTATAAAGGGGGGAGGGGGTCTCTTTTATAATTTTTCACATAACTCGAAAACTAATTAAGCAAATGGGACCAAACTAGGCATGGGCGGGTATTTGGGAACGTGACATGTTCTAATGATTGTTTGAGACCCCTTCCTTCTTCCAGCGGGGGGAAAAGAAAGAGGGAGGGGAGTTTCATACAATTTCACTGCATAACTCAAGAACTAAAACAGCAATTGGAACCAAATTTGGCATGGAACGATACTTGGGTACGAGCAATGCTTGAATATTTGATATCCCTCACTCCTTGAAAGAGGCGGATGAAAAGGGGGAGGAGAGGTCTCCCTTAAAATTCTCAGTATGACTGGAGAGTTGATCGAGCAAATTGAACCATATTTGGCATATGATGGTATTTGGATACGAGAAATGTTTCTATCATAAATTGAAGTCCCATCTTTTTTCAGTGGAAAGATATTAAGGGGGAAAGGGGGGCTTCCATACAATTTTTTTGCATAGCTCGAGAATTGATCGAGCTAATGATACCAAATTTGGCATCAAAAAGTATTTGAGTACAAGTATTTGAGTACAAAAATACTTTTTCTATGTGAAACAATTCCTTTCTTGAAGTAGGATGTTGGAATTGGGAATATAGGAAGCGAAGAGGAAGCTTACATTTAACTTTTTTTTTTATAAAATCCAAGAAATAGACAAAATTTCATATGGAAAATTATATGTTTCTACGATTGTTATAGACCATTACGCTTTACAATGTAGAGAGGGGAAGAAAGAAGGAGGCTCTATATACATTTTGTTGTAAAACTTAAAAACTTATCAACCAATGGAACTATATTTGATATAAGAGAATTTTTGGGAACGAAAAAAATGGGTATGATTATAAAAGATCAGGACCTCAATTCAGCAGGGGGTGAAGGGAAGGACAGGGGAGGGGGCTCTCTTATCATAGGGCTATATCATTAACACAAATTTATAGAACAAGATTCAGAATATTAGTTTAAGTTATCTGTTTGTTGCAATTCGAAACTCCAGCTGCGGATATGTTATAATTTGATTTGAAATGATGCCAATAAAACAATAAAAATTTGAATAATTTTTGAAATATCATTTGATTTTGAAAGGTGTAGCAAAGCACACCGGGTCAGCTAGTTTTATATAAAAACCAAGCTGTATTTAGTATATATTTTTTTATTCGTTTATAGCTCAGCAAAATTTCAATATAATTTTTACCAAAAATCAAGGATAAAAACCCCTAACCCCTCTGGTTCAAATATTGTAAGCCTTATATTTATATTGAAGTTAAGCTACAACATTTCGAATAGACATAAATCAATCTCGAAATCGCTGTTATAAATAAAAAATACCTACTTAAATTCGATCTTCCTTATTTAACTCATAAATTGAGAAAAGTTATAATTAATTAATTGGCTCAATTTGTTTGAAATGTTTCTCGCAAAAACTTATGTCAACAGTTAAGAGAAGCTTTGAACATAGAAAACTGCAAATGGACCTATTTTTCGAAAATGATCAATATTGTAGCCTCAGAAATCCTTGTTCAATGTGTTTTTCGATCCAATAAATGATAAGAAGTTAAGTCAAAGAGTTGTCTGCATTCCTTTTTAGGTTTTTAATATATAAACCTAAAATAGGAAGGAGAGATGAAACATTAACCTCACCTGAAAGTCAAATTCCTTAGCCCCTGTGCTTATGCAATTTATTAAAAAAAAATGTCAAAAAGTTTTACTCATCTATGAATTTATTCTCAGAACATAAGTTGTTTGTAATTATGAAACTAAACATTAAAAAAAATTTTCGGTGATTTCTTTCTCAAAAAAATCATAAGCTACATTTTATGTTTTTTTTTGTATACTAAAATTGCCGAGAAACTTTTTTCAACATAACTGGATAAGCCAATAAGAATTTAAGATACATAAAACTAAACTTCTGTGAATTTTTAAGCGAAAAAAGATTTAGGTTCTAGAGCAGAGACATGTTTATTCGGTTATTGCCATTTTTCTCTCAGTTGATATTTTTTCATGAAATTTCCCACAGTTCAAAAGTCTAAAAATTTGTTCAATGTAGGAAAAAAGATATAGCCTTTTCCGTAAATAAGGGAAAGATTTCTGCACAAAATTCGGTGTATCTTCGACTAATTTCTTTGAAAAAACATGAAACTTGTGTTAAAAATGTAAAAAATGTTTGATCTTGTACTTGCCCAAGTTCATCAAAACCTATCCAATAGTTTGAAAATGAGGCCCTATATGCCATTTCATTCTTATTTGGAGGGATGTTTGCGTGGAACTAATCGTCGTATCAATGTTTTATTTTTAATTAATTTTCACGAAACCATAATTTTGAACCAAAATGTTTTAAATTGAGAAAAACCTCATTCCTGCTTTGTTTGGGAAAAGAAAACGTTGGTGAGATCATTATTTTATTATTTCAAATAAAGATCAAGTTGTATTAAAAAAATGTTCATTAAATTTTTTTTAAATTTAATTAATTTTAAGCAAGTTCTGCTAGTACTCAAATACAGCTGAAAAATAAGACCATTAAGAAGTAAAACATTTTCGTTCTAGAGTATTGACGGAAATAAAAAAAAGTTTAATATGAATGAACTGGATTAAATTATGAGTCAAATGTTATCCATATATGATTTAAATATGATTCAAATATGATTCAAAAATGGTTCAAATATTAATCAAATTTGATTCTAATATTAAAAAAATATTAATCGAAAATTATTCAAATATTATTCAAACATGATTAATGGAATTATATACCAAAATTTTTTCAATTTTATTTCTAAAACGTTAATATAACAAAGTCAACAAAAAAAAAAGAAAACATTTCTTCAAATATGATTAAAAATCTGATTCAAACATGAGTCCAATATGATTTAAATATTCATATTTGATCCAAATATGATTGAATTATGATGAAAATACGATTTGAATATGATTAAAAAATGATTCAAATATGATTCAAATCTGATTCGAATATGATTCAAATCTGATTCGAGTATGATTCAAATCTGATTCGAATATGATTCAAATATGATTCAAATATGATTAAAATATGATTCAAATATGATTCAAATATAATTCAAATATGATTCAAATACAATTGAAACATGTTTTAAATATGATTTAATTTTGATTCAAATATGATTCAGTTATGATTCAATTATGATTCAAACTTGATTCAAAAATGGTTGAAATAAGATTGAAATATGATGAAAATACGATTTCAATATGATTTTTATTAATATAAGTAGCTGAACCATACGAACTCCGTTTCGTTTTCAACTTAGAATATGTCATGAACGATTTAATATTTCCAATCGGCAATCGACATGGCTCAGCAACAAAGTCTTCAAAAAAAAAATATATGAATCTTCGACAAAACCAATATCTGAAATTCTGTGATTAGACCCAACAAATTTGAGATGATAATGTATAATGCTGTTTTTTAAAATTTTATGGAATAATCATGCCAAACATAATTTTACATGAAAATTTACAATCCATTTTACCATTTTTATAAGATTATCATGAATCATTCTTAGAAAACATATCCTGTATCTTTGGCGAAATTCGCTTAAAAATATGTGAAACTATGAATTTGTCTTTGATTTTGACAACCTTGCTGCCCCAATATAATAATCTTATAGGGAACTTGAAACTAAGAAACATATTTTTCATCGTTTGTGGAAAAAAAAGTCGGGCCTTCTAAGTCTTAATTTAAATTGTGAAAAAACTTTTCAACAATATTGTTTAATGACTTAATATAAAAAAATTTCAATAACGATTCAAAGTACAACGACGAGAAGACAATGATCTCTAGAAAAAAAAAATGTTTTTCACTATTAACTATTACTGTGATTACCTCTAGAAGGTTTTCAATTGGAAGTGATGACGAATAGTACTATCGGTACGAATAAATAGAGTGTTTTTTCATTAATAGGTTTCAAATCTTCTTATTAACCATGCAAATATAAAAAAAAAAATCGTTTTTCATAAAAAGGGAAACAAATGATGTTTCCAGCATCATTAACAAATATTTTCGAAAATATTCAAATCGATTGGAAATTGGAATGATTTTAAAATGATAAAGTTTTGATGATGTATGCATTTATTTTCTATGCCTCAAAAATTTGTATGATACCTATCTCGTAAATGAATCAAAATAATGTTGCAGCTAAAATTGATAATTGAAGGATACTTCATTCTTAATTCAGGGTACCAACATTTTTGTCAAAATGTGCGACCATTTTTTTTACACATTATCTTTATTATAGGAAAATATTCCATTTTCAATATCGAAAATCAATTCAACCCAAAGTAACATTTCAATAATACTCTTCTCAAAAACTTGATAACTTTCTTGGAAAATAAAACTTTCAGAAGCATATTAAATTGAGGTTTTTAATTAAATATTTTTATTGATTTTTTTTGATCCAAACATTGGAGAACAATAAAATAAAGTTCTTTAAGTCTTTTGTTTAGATTTTTTCATCAAAATTAATTAATTCTAGAAAAAAATTTAATGAAATATGGCAAGCTAATAGCATAATTGTTTTCTTTTTAATTTGCCATATTTTTCAAGAGCGTGTTATCTTTGTAAAACATTCCGGCTACGAGATAGAGCTGAAGAATCAAGCCACTCCAGAAATAAAACCTCCTCACTATTCTCAATAGTTGTAGATTTTTCTGAGACATAAACAGCAAACAAATGAATTTCTTGAATTAAAAAAAAATTATAGTTTTCTTTGCAAAAGTTGATTCTACGATTCAAAGATTGAACAAACTGGCTATTTTTTTCAAAGAGTAGCTCATTTGGTTAAATCTTATCGACAAGTAGCTATTTAAATAACGGCATACCTGGTCGTTAAAGGTGTTTGTTAATTTTTTTATTTAAAACTTTTTCCCCAGGTTTTCTTTAAAAGGATTTTGAAAACATGGAAGCATGTTGGATTTTTTTTAACAAATTATAAAAAATTCAGTCATGAAAGTGGTAGGGAATTAATCCTCTGTTTACTTAGGACTCTCAGGTCCGGACAAATTGTTCCCATTTTTTTGCTTAATTTTTTTTTCTTTTTTCCTTCAATTGCCAAAAGCTCAAAGCACTGACCATCAAGTAAAACAACAATCACAGGTTCTTCTTTCGGGGTTGAGCTGGCAAAGAAATAGTTAATTATGGAAAATAAGTTTGAGCAGGACCCTCATAATCTGAAGCGATGCTTAGGAGAGGACGTGTTTATTAGCATCAGAAAATGTAATCTTCGGTTGTTGAACCTTTTCTCGAGTTTTTGTAACAAATTGAATCAAAACCAAAGCTGAGGTTCTCACTGACGATTTTTCCATGAAAAAGATTCAAAAATTCATGGTCGATTCAATTCAAGACACAACAATTATTTACGAGTTCCAGCAATAGCTCTATCAAAGAGCGATGCCAGGCAGCTTCTCAATTGCCCACTCAAAGGAGTTTTTCTCCGTAAAATTGAATCTTACCCCGCCAATTTTGGCCAGTTGCCAAAAACTGGTTCGATCGTCTCAGCGAGCGACAAAACGACAAGAGGTTTTCTGTTATTTTTCGAGCCCATTCCAGGCACGTTTCCGTTCCTCTCGAGTGACAGACGCCTCTTTTGGACGTCCGTCGATTCTGAGGAAAGACCGCAAGTCATCCAACAAAAAAATGGCGGCCAGCACCACGGCAATCAATTTCTACCGCAATAAAAGTGACTTCCGGGTCAATTTTTTCTGCACTCTCAACCCCGGATCCCACCACCTTAGGCTCAAATTTCTTGCCTTGCACGTGGAAATTTCTAGGCCACGGATATTTTTGGCAGCCTATCGGGACAATATTTTTCCGGCTGTGCAATCTACCGGAACTGGGAAAAGGCTTCTCTGCTGCTGCACGTGGACGTCGTCGTTTTTGGATGGATTTTGGCCGTGACAATGAATGGGGCTGGCTGGCTCTTGAATTTTGTCGATCCGGTCTGTTGGCCACCTCAGGAGTGTCAACTAGATTTATCGGACCGTTTATCGGCCGGGCCAGTTGTTTGGCCAGTTGGGCCTGCTGTTTGGTGCCATGCGGTTGGAAACCAGTTGGCTTTTAAACGGAACCATTATTCAATTGAGTAAATTTTGGGCGCTATTGTTGTTTTGGTGAACCCATTACGCGTGATAAATTGGAAAAACGAAAATCTTTAAGATTCAATAATACACAGAAGTTTTTTTTCAACGCGGTTCTTACGCGGTTTTCGCAACATGGTATTTGCGAGAGATAATTCCTTTTCAAAGGGGAATACTTAGAATTTTTGAAGCTGAAAGAATCTTGGCTCTGAGACTTGGAAAATGATACCTGAGACCAGAAATAAACGATCTAATACATGAGACCTGATATCTGAGACCTGAGACATAAAATATTAAACCTGACGTGAAACATGAGATATGAGATTTTATCCGTAAGAAATGAGTAGTGACCCGTAATAACAGAGACAGATGAGGAGTGAGAAGTGAAAAGTGAGACGTGAGGTGTGAGACCTGAAACGTGAAAAGTTACAAGTATTACGAGAGAAGTGAGAAATGAGCCATGAGAAGTTAGAAGTAAGATGTGAGAAGTGAAAAATAAGCCATTAGTAGTGAGACGTGAGAAGTGAGATAAAAGCTATAAGAAGTGATAAGTGATACGTGAGAAAAGACACGTCTCACGACTTATGTCTCAGGACTCGCATCTCAAGACTCACGTCTCACGTCTCACTATTCGTGGCTCATATCTAACTTAGTACTTAACATGGCTCGTTTTTCAGTTCTCATGTCTCACGTCTCCTGTCTCAAAAAGTGACAAAAGTGACAAAAATGACAAAAATGACAAAAATGACAAAAATGACAAAAATGACAAAAATGACAAAAATGACAAAAATGACAAAAATGACAAAAATGACAAAAATGACAAAAATGACAAAAATGACAAAAATGACAAAAATGACAAAAATGACAAAAATGACAAAAATGACAAAAATGACTAAAATGATAAAAATGATAAAAATGACAAAATTGACAAAATTGACAAAATTGACAAAATTGACAAAATTGACAAAATTGACAAAATTGACAAAATTGACAAAATTGACAAAATTGACAAAATTGACAAAATTGACAAAATTGATAAAATTGACAAAATTGACAGAATGGACAAAATTGACAAAATTGACAAAACTGACAAAATTGACAAAATTGACAAAATTGACAAAATTGACAAAATTGACAAAATTGACAAAATTGACAAAATTGACAAAATTGACAATATTGACAAAATTGACAAAATTGACAAAATTGACAAAATTGACAAAATTGACAAAATTGACAAAATTGACAAAATTGACAAAATTGACAAAATTGACAAAATTGACAAAATTGACAAAATTGACAAAATTGACAAAATTGACAAAATTGACAAAATTGACAAAATTGACAAAATTGACAAAATTGACAAAATTGACAAAATTGACAAAATTGACAAAATTGACAAAATTGACAAAATTGACAAAATTGACAAAATTGACAAAATTGACAAAATTGACAAAATTGACAAAATTGACAATATTGACAAAATTGACAAAATTGACAAAATTGACAAAATTGACAAAACTGACAAAATTGACAAAATTGACAAAATTGACAAAATTGACAAAATTGACAAAATTGACAAAATTGACAAAATTGACAAAATTGACAAAATTGACAAAATTGACAAAATTGACAAAATTGACAAAATTGACAAAATTGACAAAATTGACAAAATTGACAAAATTGACAAAATTGACAAAATTGACAAAATTGACAAAATTGACAAAATTGACAAAATTGACAAAATTGATAAAATTGACAAAATTGACAGAATGGACAAAATTGACAAAATTGACAAAACTGACAAAATTGACAAAATTGACAAAATTGACAAAATTGACAAAATTGACAAAATTGACAAAATTGACAAAATTGACAAAATTGACAAAATTGACAAAATTGACAAAATTGACAAAATTGACAAAATTGACAAAATTGACAAAATTGACAAAATTGACAAAATTGACAAAATTGACAAAATTGACAAAATTGACAAAATTGACAAAATTGACAAAATTGACAAAATTGACAAAATTGACAAAATTGACAAAATTGACAAAATTGACAAAATTGACAAAATTGACAAAATTGACAAAATTGACAAAATTGACAAAATTGACAAAATTGACAAAATTGACAAAATTGACAAAATTGACAAAATTGACTAAATTGACAAAATTGACAAAATTGACAAAATTGACAAAATTGACGAAATTGACAATATTGACAAAATTGACAAAATTGACAAAATTGACAAAATTGACAAAACTGACAAAATTGACAAAATTGACAAAATTGACAAAATTGACAAAATTGACAAAATTGACAAAATTGACAAAATTGACAAAATTGACAAAATTGACAAAATTGACAAAATTGACAAAATTGACAAAATTGACAAAATTGACAAAATTGACAAAATTGACAAAATTGACAAAATTGACAAAATTGACAATAATGACAAAAATGACAAAATTGACAAAATTGACAAAATTTACAAAATTGACAAAATTTACAAAATTGACAAAATTTACAAAATTGACAAAATTGACAAAATTGACAAAATTGACAAAATTGACAAAATTGACAAAATTGACAAAATTGACAAAATTGTCAAAATTTACAAAATTGACAAAATTGACAAAATTGACAAAATTGACAAAATTGACAAAATTGACAAAATTGACAAAATTGACAAAATTGACAAAATTGACAAAATTGACAAAATTGACAAAATTGACAAAATTGACAAAATTGACAAAATTGACAAAATTGACAAAATTGACAAAATTGACGAAATTGACAAAATTGACAAAATTGACAAAATTGACAAAATTGACAAAATTGACAAAATTGACAAAATTGACAAAATTGACAAAATTGACAAAATTGACAAAATTGACAAAATTGACAAAATTGACAAAATTGACAAAATTGACAAAATTGACAAAATTGACAAAATTGACAAAATTGACAAAATTGACAAAATTGACAAAATTGACAAAATTTACAAAATTTACAAAATTGACAAAATTGACAAAATTGACAAAATTGACAAAATTGACAAAATTGGTAAAATTAACAAAATTGATAAAATTGACAAAATTGACAAAATTGACAAAATTGACAAAATTGACAAATTGACAAAATTGACAAAATTGACAAAATTGACAAAATTGACAAAATTGACAAAATTGACAAAATTGACAAAATTGACAAAATTGACAAAATTGACAAAATTGACAAAATTGACAAAATTGACAAAATTGACAAAATTGACAAAATTGACAAAATTGACAAAATTGACAAAATTGACAAAATTGACAAAATTGACAAAATTGACAAAATTGACAAAATTGACAAAATTGACAAAATTGACAAAATTGACAAAATTGACAAAATTGACAAAATTGACAAAATTGACAAAATTGACAAAATTGACAAAATTGACAAAATTGACAAAATTGACAAAATTGACAAAATTGACAAAATTGACAAAATTGACAAAATTGACAAAATTGACAAAATTGACAAAATCGACAAAATTGACAAAATTGAAGAAAATGACAAATTTGAAAAAAATTGAAAAAATGAAGAAATTGCAAAAATTAGTTAACTTTCAAGTGTTTGAAAATCGGGTTTGTGATTAAGGAAATCAATAAAATATGTTTATTTTTAAGAAAGATTAATGCACGATTTCAGTCTTTGTGTTTTTTTTTTTTCAATGCATAAGTGTTATTTTATTTCGGTCCTGAGCTTAGTTGAAAGATTATATGTGAATTTTACTATCCAGTTGTAAAACGTCTTCAAACACAGTACTAACACTGAGGATTTTTTATTCAAACTTTAACGCTTGTAAATGATGATATTTATTATTAAATTTTTTGAAGTTAAACATTTTGGAATCAACCCATATTTCCGGAACCTTCTGAATTACTACTTAGCTGCGAAGCGTGACCGGAAACGCCAACATTTATCCGAGATTACTCGTAGCGGAAGTGGCTTGAGAGTGGTAGGATAGAGAAAAAAATTGGAAACAAATCGCCCTGGTACCCATCCCGTTTCTCACCGGGCAAGTTCCGGCATTGATTTCATGACAGAGCAGTAAGTACAAAACGACGCGTCGGTGGATGAATCTTGGCAGTTTGGCCACGTTCCCGTTGTATAAAATGTATTTTGTCATCAGGGCGAAAAATCCTTTCCCGGGACACAAGCATTCAATTGGCTGCCGGCTGGGATTGGTCTTTTCCGAATCGAATCGATACCTTTTCCTTCTTGGCACCTTCCTCTGGGTGCCGGACAGGAATCAAATCCTGCGAAATCCTGAGGAAGGTCCTGGGACCAGAGAGCCTAGGGGTGGTCAACCGATGCCCATTTCCAGTGGGGCATGAAAACGTGATGGCTTTTTGAAACGTGAAGGTGTAGCCTGGTCTATTGGTCCGTTTCGAATGGCAGGAAGCGGAAAAGAAACATTCCCACCGGAAGACGATCCTGAACAGTCGATTTCCCCAAAGAACAACGTTGGTCGAATAAAGGAGCCTGAGGGAGGACCAGCCTGAACGTGTAGGTTGGTAGAGCTCATAAGTCGGCCAATCGGATTCTGCAGAACCGGAGATTGCAAGTGGTCATTTTGCCATAAATGACCGTTATCGTTTGTTGGTTTTGCTTCATAACTTTACCTTCATCAGCTCTCCAGAGCCAAGTCCAGTCAGCATTCGAGAGCATCGACGCAGCATGAAGAATGTCCGGAAATCAGCTTCAGCACCTGGGAACTCCGGGCGCTGAGAATGGGATTTTGCGGTCGAGCGTCTGTCGTCGACCAAACCGATTTTCGGTCCAGCTTCTGTCCAGCAATTTAATTAGAGCAACTACGATGAGTGGGTGGGATCTGGTCGTAATCTTGGCCCAAAGCTCCTCTAAGAAAATGTTTACGGAAAAACGATTGAGACGCAAGTTATTAAGTTGGTACCGGGTATTTTGTGCTATCAGCCGGGGAGATTTACTTGGAGGATCATTCGTATTCTGAGGATGGTTTAACGCAAACAGAAGAGAAGATTGGTGATAAACTTAATCTGCATATTTGATTCTGTTGATTGGAAATCTTAATCAAATAAATCAATTGGACAAATGGAAATATTGTTCCATTTATTATCTTTCCATCGGAGGCTGTTTGTAAGAAAGTGAATCACAGCATTCTCAAAAGTAAAAGAAACAGAATAATTTAGCTTATCCATATTTATAATTTCAACATCAGATGCAATTGTGGCAATTCTGACGGTTTTGACATTGTTGAACCTTTTAACATTACAGAGATTTTACAATGATATCAATTTTTGTCAATTTTGTCAATATTGTGATTTGGTCATTTTTGTCATTTTTGTCATTTTTGTCATTTTTTTCATTTTTGTCATTTTTGTAATTTTTGTCATTTTTGTCAATTTTGTCATTTTTGTCATTTTTGTCATTTTTGTCATTTTTGTCACTTTTGTCATTTTTGTCATTTTTGTAATTTTTGTCATTTTTGTCATTTTTGTCATTTTTGTCATTTTTGTCATTTCTGTCAATTTTGTAAATTGTGTCAATTTTGTCAATTTTTCCAATTTTGTCGATTTTGTAAATTTTGTCAATTTTGACAATTTTGTCAATTTTGTCAATTTTGTCAATTTTGTCAATTTTGTCAATTTTGTCAATTTTGTCAATTTTGTCAATTTTGTCAATTTTGTCAATTTTGTCAATTTTGTCAATTTTGTCAATTTTGTCAATTTTGTCAATTTTGTCAATTTTGTCAATTTTGTAAATTTTTTCAATTTTGTCAATTTTGTCAATTTTGTCAATTTTTTCAATTTTTTCAATTTGTTCAATTTTGTCAATTTTGTCAATTTTGTCAATTTTGTCAATTTGTCAATTTTGTCAATTTTGTCAATTTTGTCAATTTTGTCAATTTTGTCAATTTTGTCAATTTTGTCAATTTTGTCAATTTTGTCAATTTTGTCAATTTTGTCAATTTTGTCAATTTTGTCAATTTTGTCAATTTTGTCAATTTTGTCAATTTTGTCAATTTAGTCAATTTTGACAAATTTTCTTCTTTTAATTTCCAAATTTTTGACAGATAGACTCTTAAGAAACAGATAGATTGCTAAGAGAAATGATGATGAAATTAGAAGCTGAAGCCTTAGTTAATTTCTCATAATATCTGTTTTTTTGCATTTGTAAAAAAGATTCACGTAACACTAAGTGAAAAACGAACCAACATGCCATCAACAAGTGGAGTCACTTACTGAATCAACCAACCATACCGTTTTCGAAATCCTGAGTAAACAGAGGAAATACACTTTAAACCGGAAATCCCACACAGTTAACCAGAAACCGGGGCGAGATGAAAAATATGTGTGGGTGTGCTTTGCTCAGTCGATTCGTTTCACAATCATATAACCAACAGGATCAGAATAACGAAACGGTGTGGCAGGAATCTGACCATATTGTTAAACGTAACCCGAAAGAAACTGCCAATTTCCCTTCATTACATCGGCAACAACTGGTTTTTTTTCCTGGCGCGAAATTTTGAGCCAGTCGGAAAATGGAAAATAAATATTTTTTTTGTCTCCACTGGACGTCCACTAGACCGCTGCAAAAAATACTTTTTGCTCCCACATGTTTTTCGATGTTTTTGGGTCGTCGAACATCAGTGTAGAATGAAAGATGTTTTGGTTGATTCCTGAATTAGTGCAACGCGATCAATTTTGTATCGTAATTTGAATGGAAGTCGAAAGTTTGGCACATAAGATCATCCAGAAAACTCAACCAAGCTTCAAATGCATTGGTCTTTGATTTTTGGATTTGACTATTCTCAAGCTTCATTTTTTGCTAACATGACAAGCAGCTAAGAATTTCATGAAAACATTAAAAAGTCTCTTCTGATTCTGAAATGGTTGATGAGTCCGACGTGTCAATTGCAAATGAAGTTCGTACATAACGAACTTTTGAATATGGGTAGAAAGCCAGTCAGTCAAACGGACGACGGAAATCAATTCGGGAAATAGCAGAGGAAATGATTATTTTCCCTGACTCGTTGTCGTTTCTCCATTCTCACCATCATTCTTTCATACTTTCATTTTGTTTGGAACTTTTTGCACCTTTTCACACAATTGAAAAAAAAAACTGGCACGTGATGCATTCTGTTAGTTTCCGGGCAGACAGACGTAAGTGTGAATATTTGAACAGAATCCTCACAAACGGGTGCCAGCCAACTGTCGCAGGGTTTGCACAAAGTGCATTATCGGTCAGTCGATGAAGAGTTGCAGCCGGTCATCGTATCGTTAAAAAAATTTAAAGTATGATGAACGATGAATGCAAAATAGTTTAAAATCACAGTTCATTCTTTCCTTGGATTATCGCATTACAACAATTTTATGATCATTTTTGCAAAGCTATTGATAAATGCAAAGGGATAAATCGTTCGAATGGGATTAAAAGAAAAGAATTGATATCTCTAGTTTATCTCATATTTTATAAAACATTTCAGTGTTCAGTATTTTTATTCAAACATTTTCTTTAAACGAAAACTAATGTTTTTTTTTCTTTTTGCAGGTACGTATTCCACGGACGACAATATTAAGAAACAGTAAATATATGCATACATTGTAATTTCAAACTTGTTCAGTAGTCAAAAATTCAAAAAAGATATTATAAGTATATACATTAGGGTGGCCCCTATTTTCTAACTTTCTCGAAACTTAGCTCCGAGTCCCAATCTGGATCTAATCATTTATAAAACAATAGAAAAGAATAAGGATACTTGATTCCTGGGGATACTTGATTCCTCAGCTACATCTCAAAACTGGAATATCTTACATAGATCAATATTTTAGAAAAATTTGCCAAATAAAACAAAACGACAAACTTGTTAGCTAAAAAAAAATTGATTTTTTTTTTTGAGTTAGGCCGGAACAAATTTCAAATCCTTCTTTTGTTACTAGGATGGAACATCGCGAGGGGGGCGAAAATAAAAATGAGTGCAAAAAACTAATAAATTGGAATAAATTGCGTGAAAACTTGTATGCAACAAAATTGCATTCTATATCATTGCACAAAACCTATAAATAAAGTATTTTTTAAATCGTTAAATTTAATAAAACTAAGAATATATTATTTGATAACTTTTTAAAATTCCCATAAAATATTCTATAATTTATTCATTCCCCCTTTCGGGGTTTTTGGAAATTTCGAAGGGGAGAGGGGCGAGGTGACAAAAGAAGAAACTGATATTTGTTCCGGCCTTATCATTTTTATTTATCATTTATAAATGTTTCCCACACTAAAAAAATTATAATAAAAATATTTTTCTCAATATGTCAATCGTTAGAGCATAGTATGAACTTCTTAATGCAATATTTTCAATGCAATAATAAACTCTAATTTTTTTTAAAGAAAAAGTTTTTCAAAATATGAGTTACGGGTTCACTTGATTCTTCGAGACCAAAAAGATATATTTTTCTTCTGAATGGATGTTGATCATTGCTAAGCATAAATTCAATAATTTTTACCCAATAACTTTTATTTAGGTCATATATTTTCCGGATAAAAAGGACTAAAAAAAGTGCTTTTATTTGAAAATTTGAAAATAGCGCCTTTGTATATGCAAATAATAAAGGCAAGTAGACAAACTTTTTGTATTATTCTTGTCTGACACACTTATAAACTGTAAAATAAAAACTAATATGGCCAAAACAGTCAATTGAACTTTTATCTTTAGATTTTGCATTATTTTTGCCAAAGCTTCGGACACCCTGATCAAATGATCAAGTCTCCTTTAACTTTCAAAATACACATTTTTTTTAGTCCCACGAAAACGCTTCAAGTTTATCTACGGGTTTATGGATCTAACTTTTGCAGCAAATAAACTTGAAATTACATTCTCTCCTACTGGTAAAGCTTTAGCTCATTCGGATAACTCTAAGGTGAACCTGAAATTCCTTAAAATTGTTATGAAAAAGTGAAAAAATTTTATGTAAAAAGGGAAAATTTAAAAAAAAAATCGTTACAAAATCTGGCAACACTGCAAAACAACACAAACTTGGAGACGTTGATATTTTTACATGAGAAACAATTTTGTATAACATTTTAAACCATTTTGAAGCTCGTGGGATAAGTTATGAAGATTTTAAATAAAATTTTACTTTTCATATATTTACTACATTCTCAATGGTTCAGAATCATTGATATATTTTTTCATGATATTCGTCATACCTTTTAATCAGAAACTCATTTGGGCTTTGTCGTCTTGGAGCTTTTGGGTTCCAAATATTCATATAAACATTCCTTGTTCCAAAATACCTGCTCATACCAAAATTGGTTTTGTTTGCTTGATCAGTTCTCGAGCTATGCAAACATTTGTCTTTTTTTTTTTTGAGAGACCCCCTTCCAGTGAGGGAGCGATCTCAAACCATATAAGGAACCTTCCTAAACCTCAAAAATAACTAAATCTAAGAAAAAAAAACTTGCAGATGCTTTTGGTTGATTTTTGATTTTATGTTTATTTTATGATCACATAGAAAAGGTTTGGAAAAATATAAACAAAAAGGCTTACAACTTCTCTCGCTTAGTTCAAAACTACTTGTCCTTTTAAAAGTTGATCTTAAGATAAACATCTTCACTTCGATTAAACTTTAAATTTTTACAGTTTTGCCAGAATTACTAATGATTTTGTTATTATGAAAATGTTTTCCATTTTTCATAAATTTTTAATCTTGAAGGCGTTTGAGAACGCCCTAATGTGGTACAATCAAAATGAAATTTCCATAAAAAATACAAATATTTATTCTGGCAACACTTTGAAAATTCTAAAACTTATTCGAACTAAAGCTGTCAATCATAAAAACAACTTAATATTCTCAAAGTCTCAAAGTCTCAAATTTAAATCGTTCTGTCAAATTGCAATGGAAATTCAAGAACCAAATTAAGAATTAAAGTTAAAATCAGAAGAAAGCAGGAATTGTAAAATTTATATTTCAGATCCAAATGATTATTTCACTTTAAAATCTTTATAACACAAAAAAATCGTCTACATCTATTGCGTTGAAATTCTTTAAATGCTATGTGGAGTAAAACTTTAAACCAAAAATTATTTAATTATTTAAAATGTAATAAAAAAAATTAAAGTGCTTTTGTCAAAACTTCATTTGAATATGACGAAAGTTAATTTCGAACACAATAACTCAGAATGGAAATTGAATTTTAAAGATCATAAATCTGAAAAAAAAAATGGAGAATGAAAATAAAGAAACACTCATGAAAAGGGAATTGGTCAATTCGCAATCGATCTGTGGAAGCAAGTTTTTGCCTTTTAATTATTTGGGAATGGTTATTTAGAGAATGGTATGCCGAAGTCAGGAAATTGCTTTTATTAGAGGATAACTTAATAAAAACTACATCAGAATCAAAAGAATGAAAACGAGGCTTAATCAGTTGGAAAAGTTTCAATTATAGTTTCAAATTTAAGATTCAAATTTGAATAAAAATTCAACAGTGGACTCAGTTTAGCTGATTGGTAATATTTTCCTTTCTTTAACTATTTTATCAAAATTAAAATTAATGTAGAGTGTCAACTTATATGAATTTTGCATTATTCATACTAATCAGACCGCTGCAAGCTTTGTATGGAGATTTCAAATTCTCAAATTTTTTACCTCTCATAATTAATCTTGGTTTTTTTTTTCTGCCAGAAAAAGCCATATTCATCGATCCATCAAGTCTTGAATAAGCGAAATAAATTTTAATTTCTATGGAAATTTGTATGAGAAAACTAAATTTATCACTCAAAGATCGCCAGAGGTGTACTGAAAGTTCCAAAAAATATTTCTTTGGATGATATATATTTCTTGATTCTTTCAGTACAATTCATATCAACAAAGCACAAATCAAACTTGTACCCTAGAAAACATATTCATTACTTTTTCTTTTCTTTTTTTCATATTAACGTTTTTTATTTTATTTGCGTTATTACCTGTTGATTTGAAAGCTGTGTAACCGTAGCATTTTTTTTTAAACTGCTTTGCAAAGTAAGAGAATTTATTAATTTCACAACCTTTTCAAAATCATTTAATGAAATTATTAAAAACTCTAGCAAGCAAAATCTTCCGTTTTCAATACTTTTCAATAGATTCAGATTTTTTATTTTGAAATGGTTATAATTTTTTTCATGGAATACTTGTCATGTTTCCAAAACATTAAGGTTGAGAATAGCATCCTAAATTTTACGCTGATGCATGGTGATCCAAAAAGCATCGAAAAAACAGATGGGAGCAATAAGTAATTAGTAAATTTTGCAAGTTTTTCCGAACAACCAAAAATTTCTGTATTTTTTTTTTTTAAATTATAATAAATCGAAGAAAAAGTGAGTCTATATCCCGTAGAAGCCGTTAATTTTTTTTGTTCAACTAAGGATAAAATACTTCCTTATTAGAACAGAATGCTTAATTCGCTGAAAACTCCTGAAATATTTTCTTTTATCAATAAATTAGAGAAACTGATGTTTTATTTATTGAAAGGTCCAATTCCAGGTTCCTCAGATTTTTTCAAACATGCCCTGGTTATCAAAGTAAAAAGGACAAATAAAGCAAACTCAGGTTTTAAACCAGGCTCAATTTTTCTATATTTGTTTAATCCAAATTGTTTTTTGGGAGTTTGAAAAGAGATAATAACGCTGCTGACGTGATTCAATAAAAAAAATCAGGTGCTTTTTGTCACGTTTTCATTGATTTTTTTTTAAATTATTGTTTGATTTAGAGCGAATTACATAAAGATTATTTTTTTCGAATTTTTGATTTGTACGGATTTCATGTTGAAAAAATTGAGATCAACTGCCCAGATTTTGCCAAATATTGTAAAAATTCATGCTTATTTGTTCAGCCTAAAAATGCGGGAAAAATTTTGCAATGTTTACTCTAGGGGCCCCCTTTACGAATATTGGAGTGAAACTTTTCTATATTATTTCAAGGGGACCCCCTTACATTTTCTTTCCAAGCTTTCTAGATCTTTATGCAGAATGATTAAAATAATGTTTAAATTTTAATTTAATTAGAAAGGGTCTCCCTCAGGCAGGGGGCCCGGGGCAATTTTCTACCATTACCCACCTCTCCCCTCTCGCATAATACGGCCTTGTGCGTGATCTGAAGTACAGTTTTTCTACGAAAATTGGTCTAACACTTTCAAAAAATCGATTTTTTTATTTTTTATTTTCTTATTGTGAAATATTTCAAGAATGTTGTGTCAAATTTTCAAGTCAATCTAAGCAAAACTGTAGAAATTATAGGCCTTTATCTCCTCCTATCCAATACTGCAAGAAAGCAAGAGCAGAAATTTCAAACGCGTTTTTCTCGAAAGCACATTTTTAAAGTCCGTGGACATCGTCATTTGAAAACTACTTACCCGATTCTTTTCAAATTTGGAACATATTTTCTAAAATACCAGACCCCAACGTTTTTTATTTTTGTTTTTTTTTTACTTTGGGGAGATTTTACAGGTGAAAAATGGCGGATTTTTTCGTAAAAAATCGTAGTTTTACTTCAAACAGCCACAAAAATTTCATAAATTTTTTTTAAATTTAAATCAAAACGTTGGGGTCCAGAAAAACATCTATTAAAAATATTTTGCTCTGATTTTTTGACTTCAGATGATTCTGTGCTGAGATACAGTGTCCACCGCAAATCCTGTTTTCTAAAAGGCATCCTCGAAAGTGCTCCGTCACCGGCTCATTTTTCAATATTTTTCTACGAAAAAATTTCTAAATGTTCTTTTAACAATGCTTTGTATAATGCAAAAAATTTGAATGCATTTGTTTGAACGATAGCTCTAGAAAAAAATCGGTAAAATGGTGTTTTTTATACCCGTTAGACCCTACCCCCCCTTGAAGCTACACGTAATTTATTTCTTATTTGAGCTAAACTGCAAATAAAAATTTCTATACAACTTTGACGAATGTTTTTATATGAATATGAAAACATTTTATACAAATCCAAAAATCCTTAAAACAATCATATGCACTAAGCGGAGGGATTCAACCCACATCTCCGTCAACACACGGCACTTTATCTCAATTATCATTAAACGTTGTATAAGTTATACCTTCACCCAAGCATATCATCACATACATGAAAGCACTTCCCGTTAAGATGCTGCTGCTGCTGCTTTCTGCTGCTGATTATCTGATAGAATTGTTAAAATCGGGGCCATCACATTTCCGCCTCGGAGAAGCACAGACGACATCCTTACATCGTCTCGGATCTAAGCCGCGTTAACAGCGGATAACCGCCCCTTAATCGTGTCTAATCACTTCCGGTAAACGAATCGCACCTGGTGATCCGAGGTAAATGCAGGCATTCATCGACTCTGTCAGGCGGAAAATGTATCATAATAGAACATAAGTGTATGTAAACCGGCGATGACGACGACGACGTAGAGCGTAAATTCCCTAAACCAACTTTCCTTCGCCCCATTTCGTAACGCTAGAGAAGAAACAGGATGAATGGAAGGAAATAATGTGACATGTGTACACGTCAAGGTGGTTTCCGAACTCATACTTTAAGGAAAGTAGTTGGAGGAAGTTGTCAAAACAATTAAAAATTCTTTTGAAAATTTGTGTTTAATATGTTGGTTGAGAATAAAAATTCAACGCAACCAGCTTCCGTAAGACTTTTTTTTTAAATATGCCTTTTTTCTTCTAAAAAACACGATTTCATTCTTTCCCACTATCCATCAAGTTGCATGTGATGCTTTTCTTGAAAGCTTTTCCTAAATCAGGTAGAGGTAAAGATGCTTCCGAGACGCTGCGGATCCTGAAAACGTAAAGCCCGGGATGCTGACAGACAGGACTACTGCAGGAAGACTGGAATCGGGGCTCGGCTTGCCACAATCTCCTGAATCTGAAGCACCGGAGCTCCGGTGCGTGTCCTTATCCGGAAGCCCGAGGAGCGCCTTTGTGGTGTTTCAATTTCAATATAGCTTCAGGGTATCAAAATAGTCTTACATAGTCATAACAGTCCCGTATGAACGGGAGTCTCTTGGTAGACATTTTGATGGAACGCACTGTCAGGATTCTAATCATCGTTATAAGCATTATATTATTTTAATAATAAGCAGATTCTACTTGTCCTACGAGATAGGACGCACTCTTACATGGTCATAAAATAATGACACGGTAATGTTATTGGATGGAGCAAATGGAAAAGCATATGGATCCGAAAGCAAAGGAAACTTTCTCGAGAATAGATAGATTGAGATATTAGAATGAGTAGCTTCTCCATCATTGAAGGTGGAATACTAAATACATAAACTTATTCTTTAAACTTGACCTAAAAGAGAAGTATTTCAGAACCCCACCACACAAATTTTGCTGATGGACACGAAAAAGTTCGATATTCACGTTCAATCGAACTTCACTAACAAGCGCTTAATATTTCGATTTATTGATCATCGCAAATTAACAAAAAGGGGACCCCAAAGGAAATCGACAAAATCGAAATTCTGATGCTGATGCTAAATGACTTGAAAATATATGAAACGTCAAAATCTAATGTTATTACCATAAAAAAAATTGTCACCAAAATTCAACTTTGGGGTCTTTTTTGCTACTCCAATGGACGATATTCGCACTACTACGTCTGTACGTCTGTACGTCTCGGTGGTCGAGTGGTTAGCGTGGTAAGACAGTAATCGCTGGTCCACTGATGGCATGGGTTCGATTCCCATCTCGGTACTGGGTGTTAAATGTTAATCTTAAGTTGTCCATGTCATTTATTCAGTCTGTAAAGCCTAAAACGGCTAAGACGGTGTATGTCTTTTTTTTCACTTGAATGCATTTAAGACATCTCTAACTAAATTTTTCTTTATGGTTTTTTCTCTCCGCAAAAATGTGTGAATTTCATCAAATTCATGACACACCATCTTTTTGTCGAAGTGTTTTACAGAGATAGACAAGATGAGATTGAAATTGAACTTAATAAATAGGTTACTACCACTAGTAAAATATTAATTTTTTCTATCCTTGTCGAATAGTTTTTTTTATCAGGGTTTGTTTTTTTTCTGATTTAGAGCTTTTAAATCTAAACAAATACTTATCTTTAGAGCCGTGAGATCTGAAATGTAACCCATGACCAAGTAAGACGTGAGACGGAGACGTGAAACGTGAAACGTGAGACGTGAGACGTGAGACGTGAGAAGTGAAACGTGAGACGTGAGACGTGAGGCGTGAGACGTGAGACGGGAGACGTGAGACGTGAGACGTGAGACGTGAGACGTGAGACGTGAGACGTGAGACGTGAGACGTGAGACGTGAGACGTGAGACGTGAGACGTGAGACGTGAGACGTGAGACGTGAGACGTGAGACGTGAGACGTGAGACGTGAGACGTGAGACGTGAGACGTGAGACGTGAGACGTGAGACGTGAGACGTGAGACGTGAGACGTGAGACGTGAGACGTGAGACGTGAGACGTGAGACGTGAGACGTGAGACGTGAGACGTGAGACGTGAGACGTGAGACGTGAGACGTGAAACGTGTGACGTGACACGTGACACGTGAGACGTGAGACGTGAGACGTGAGACGTGAGACGTGAGACGTGAGACGTGAGACGTGAGACGTGAGACGTGAGACGTGAGACGTGAGACGTGAGACGTGAGACGTGAGACGTGAGACGTGAGACGTGAGACGTGAGACGTGAGACGTGAGACGTGAGACGTGAGACGTGAGACGTGAGACGTGAGACGTGAGACGTGAGACGTGAGACGTGAGAAGTGAGACGTGAGACGTGAGACGTGAGACGTGAGACGTGAGACGTGAGACGTGAGACATGAGACGTGAGACGTGAGACGTGAGACGTGAGACGTGAGACGTGAGACGTGAGACGTGAAACGTGAGACGTGAGACGTGAGACGTGAGACGTGAGACGTGAGACGTGAGACGTGAGACGTGAGACGTGAGACCTGAGACGTGAGACGTGAGACGTGAGACGTGAGACGTGAGACGTGAGACGTGAGACGTGAGACGTGAGACGTGGGACATGAGACGTGAGACGTGAGACGTGAGACGTGAGACGTGAGACGTGAGACGTGAGACGTGGGACATGAGACGTGAGACGTTGGACGTGAGCCCTGACACCTGAGACGTGAGACGTAAGACTTGAGATGTGAGAACCGTGTTGCCCTTGGTTAGTTCCTTTTGATACTAATTTTGAGGGAAAATTATTTAATCTTTTCCAATAAGGACTTACTAAGTTTTGTGAAAGTATATTGTTTTTCCACATTTATCTACAAAATGGTCCGTTATTTTCGTGAAAAAATTCAATTTTTTCCGTCCAATATTATGTCAAATATTCTGTTGAGTTTTTCATAAAAAATACAAAAGCGATTATTTCAATTTTCTCAAATATTTTCCATCTTTATGCCCCTCATGTATTTTATTAAATTAATTTCTACCAGATCTTCTTCAAGTAGAGGTTTCTTTGATTTTAAAAATGTCACCAATAGTTGGAAGGACATCAGATGACTATTCGCTTCTAGGGCGTTTAGCACCAAAGATATTGGGTTCCAGTGAAATTTGGAACAAAAAATGTCGAAACGGCTTATTAGATATCGAATGAAATGACTGTCGAATTAAGGCAAGATGCCTTCAAAATAGTTGCTAAAAAAAGGATGATCCGAAAAAGCTAAAAAAAGGATGACCTTAAGCTTATCATACTTTTTAACTGACGTATCGTCATGGCTGGGCAATTCGGGACGATTTTTTGAAAAAAAAAATGTAAAAATAAACGACAAACCTGGACAGAATTTAGGCATTATCCATCCATTTAATCCAGGCATTAAACAAAATGAAAAACAAAGAAAATTATTAGACATTCAAAATTTTCATTGAATCACAGTATCAGAGCTAAAATCTTATGTAAGGATTAAACAAAAATCTATGTTCATTTTGGAATTTACTCTAAAAATTATTTGTGAATGCAAATTTAAAAACAATGGAGATTAATATGCGGATATCACGAAAACTATCTATTGAACATGGTTTAGAGTTAAAAGTTGACAAACTTCAAACCTAATTTTCATAATTATTTCATTTACAAATTATTCTACTTTATTTTTAACTTTTTCAAAGTGTTTTTTATTTCATCATGCTTCTTTATTGATAATGCAAAGATATTAATATTGATGCGATTAATAATTAAACGTTTTAGTTGTTGAAGTTTTTGTGCAAACGAACGAGAATCTTGACTGGTTTCGAATAGACATCCCAAGAGCTAGGATTCGAAGGGAAATCCGAGGAATAATATTTGAAAATTTATGCATCTAATGAGGTTTATGTTGCTGATTTTGTGATCCAGGGAACACAAAAAAGCCGTTTCAAACCGACTCGATTTGAAACTCCGAAAAGCGAGGAAACGAATAGTAGAAAATCTCTGGAAAACTAAGCTCTGATTCAGGGCCCAAATCATCCCGCAGTTTTCCGTTTCCGGTGCCCTGTACTATATTCAGCTTTTGCCCGAAACATTTCCCAAAGGTGGCCGCCAAACTTTGCCCGGGTACTTGTCGAAAATCATTGCATGACCGCACCTGACACTTGGGAGCTAATCTGATAATGTAGTGTTTTTAGTTGTACTGTACAGCTCGCTATCCTCCCTTCTCGAAATTCGACTTCAGCTAACCATCTGTCCCGATTGAACGTAAGGTTTTGGTTTCCGTTTTTCGTTTTCTATTTTTTTTGTTGGTAGGTATCAAGTAGGGGAAAATTTCTAACTGGTTCTACTTTTTGGCTTTTCTCACCTCCCACAATTGACCAGGAGACCAGGGTAGACGGAAAAAAGACGAGACAAGGTGTGGTTCGCGGGAAGCTAAGTTGGAGCATAATTTAGTTCGGACATTATATGGGATCGTTAGCAGCGATAAATTTGCCCCGCTGCTCGGCGAATGGCAAAACTTTAAAGAGTATCGCTGTTGAAAATGTACTTTCGAGCGTGTTTCGTCGACAGGGAATTACGGTGGGGTCCATATATTTTAATCTAGACTTTGGCTGGCTGTTCGAGAACTACTAGCCAGGTCGTTGTTATGTTGAATGTTTGCTGCAAAAATGTATCCCGTAGGGCTGAGAATGGTAAAGTTCTGAAAATACCACACAACAGTATCAATCCATTCCCAGCGGAAGTTTACTTATCCGACCAACAGCGTTCAAATGAGTTCAAATGTTAAATTTAATGAGTTGTTTTAAGTCTAAATTTCTTGTACTTCAGGATACAGCTTTGGCTTCTCAGAAAACTTGAATTTTCAAATTAGAAAATTGTCATTATTATTTCTTTTTAAGTTGGAAAAACTGTTTATCTAAAAGTCAATCAAATAGTTATAAAAGATATGCAGATAATTTGATTCTTATCCGTACCAGTGTGTGTGGCAAACCTCAGCCTTCCCGCATTTGGGGTTCCGTTTCTCGTACTAAAGCAGCTCAAAACTCAAACAATTTCCGTTCTCCCCACCAAAACCAATATCACTTTGACTCTGGCGTAGAAAACCGAAAAGCCAAAATGTTCTCCAAACCGATAATAATGTTGCAAGCAAGCATCCATTAAAGTTGATGATGTCGATTTGTGCTCGGCCATTGGGATAGAGTCAGTGAGTGAGTGAGTGTGCTTGTAAACTCTGATGGGAAACTAACTTCCCATACTCTATCCGAGGAGGAGGCGCAGTTTGGGGTAGCTCCTCCGAAAAATGAAGCACAACTCAACCAACTGAATGCAGAGGAAGATGACCCGAAGGCCAGCATTTGGCCGTTCATTGGCCGGGCCAACTTGCAAGTCACAATTCGGACCATTTGCCGTACACCCCCACATCGCATAAAGACCAGAGAATCCGCAAAAATTCTTCCAACAACTGCATGTTCCCCCAGGCCACAGTTCGTGTTTTCGTGAAAGTTTGTCACTCTCTTCTCGGGAGTGAATGAATGGAAGGAGCTGGGTGGGTGGATGAATGGAGTCAAGAACAAGTTGTCCCTGGTCCCGGACAGATGCAACTTTCTGTTCCGATGCTTTCGGGCGATGGGAAATGTGGTAACCGACTCCGTTTATGTGTACATATTAAGTCCATCGTGATAATGACAGTTGTTTATAAGGCAAAGAGAGAAAGGAACAGCACACACTTCGAGTTTCGAGTTTCACCATACACATGTGAACATTAGTGATTAGGAGGATTGATTATGACTGAGGATGTGAGTTATTGAATTATGCACTCACAATCCAAGTATTTTTTATTCATTTGTTTCATTTTCAGACGAAAATTTTAATTTGAAGGGTTCTATTCATCAAATTGAAATTCCAATAACTTTCAAATACATTTTTGTCAATATTGACAAATACATTTTGTCAATTCAAATTTATCATGTTATGACTTGACATATTTATTGAACCTTTTTAAACTTTCACAATAAATAATAATTTGAAATTAATAACACTTCAAAGCCCATGCTCGAAAACAAAAATTGGTCCTCTTAACTCAAACAGCCGAAGGTTTCAACTCCCTGAGCCAATTTTTACCAAAAAAACTATCGTTTATTTAAGATTAAATTTGATGATAATTTATCTCATGAATATTGCAGAATTTGAGCTTCGTAATGAAATGTAGAAGCAACCTTTTTTTCTGAAAAAATACCACTTCTTGCATGATGATAAAACATAAAGTTTTTCATAAATTCTTCAACTGAAATTGTGATATAAAACATGGTAAGACAGAAAATTACATTATCAAAATATGAATTTGTTGGAGAAACATAGATGAACCAGATATAATTTACCCAGCAAACATTTTTGAAGCTATATTCTTATGTTGTTTTGATTTACGGTCCATATTCATTATAGAAAGATCAAATGAAAGTAGAAAAACAGTATTTATCTACCAAATGTGGAGGAAATAAGATACATAAATTTCATTTCTTTCTTAAGCGACAAAAACAACACCAATTGGGCGATATCCGACAACTTATCCGTACCTATTGGAAGAATGCAAGAGAGTGCGGGATTTTGCTCCCTTTAAATCATTGCCAGCCGCGAATCCACACATACCGATTTTTTGGTATTTATACTGATTTTTGACGAAAATTTTGACCATGAATCGGTTAATACAGAATACCGATTTCGGCAAAACCTACCGATTCCATGCCGATTTTTGAAAAATTTGTTGTGACAGAATTTTTTTTTTCAAAATATAACTTTAAATATCGTTTTACTTTTTTTTAATTTTGAACTAATATAGTTCTAGAAAATATTTAGCCAACAAGTCTGAAAGTATTCGAAAGCATCTTTGTTTCATATGCCAACTCTCATGAGATCGAATTTTTATCATCAAATAACATGGTAGATTAAAAATTAAAGCAGTATAAAACATAAAAAGATCATGTCTTGAAGTTGTATGTTGAAAATCTAGTAACGCACGCAAATCTAAAAAAGTGGACGCTCTTAATTAAAAGCACAAGTCCACTTAATTAAAAAATATTAAAATTAAAAATTTTAGGATACCTGTTAAAACTGATAAAAATTCTGTAAAAATTTCTGCGCTGTTTTAGCAAAGCTTTACTGCCGTTGGACGCATAATTGTCACATGTGACATTTCGACGTTTTTGACTTTTTGATGCCAATCGTGATAATTTGATACGTATTATTGAAGTTCTTTGTCGAAACATAAAGTTTATTCTAGAAATTTCGAGAAAAATTCAAAGTCAATTTGTCACACTGGGACAAATGGACGCATAACTGTCACACTGAGACGATTGGACGCATATTTGTCACACTCTATAAATGAATGTATTCTAACTTCGGAATGTCTAAATAGATTTTCACCAAACTTGGCACACGTGTCTTTGATTGTCGCGAGGGGATCATGGAAATATAAAGAGGGGGAAGGGTCACTGTTTTCGCGACATCCCAGTATGTGCAAGAAAAACTCTGCAAACTGCTTCGGGTTCGTTGCTGGCGCTTGGAAGAGTGCATGCAAACGAAACCCACTTCACAACATTAGTCAAATATTACTCTTCCGGCGCCGTAGAACTGTAATCCAAAATTGTCCAGGATGGCCATAAGTAATTGCGGTGGTTTTAGCAGACCTTTTCTTCTTTGGTTTTGCTTTGACTTTTTATTTGGAAACACCTCGCAAAATACCGGAGATGTATGTTTTTAATGTTTACGAAGTATGCCGCCAGAGTTACTTCATCCGGAACTTGTTCCAGGACCGTATTCACTTCAAACGGATTGATTGGCCTCTTCTGGTATCGTAACTCTCGCGGTTGCGACATTTTCAGCGCGGCAGCTGACAGTTTGTTGAAAAACTGTTGCTTCCTGTACAGTGAGTGAGCTGCCGCAAATGGCTCCCCGTGCCGTTTTATTGATCGAACCCGTTAAAAACTTCATGTTTGTCACCAAATAATGTACGCTTTCGAATAATCCGATTCAGACCTGATTTTTTTCAATTAAAGCTTCCATTTACGAATAAAACACAAGAGCCACGCACGAAATTCCAAACCAAACAACTACTGAGAAAATGTTCGTGGTGTGACAAATATGCGTCCATTTTTCGACTATCCATAGAATTTCGCGGCATAAATGTCACATAAGGGTTTTCATTGAAAAAACAGTTCATTTTCGAAAAATTTGATCGAGGCTCATATGGTGGGAGTATACTTTAGAGATCTACGGCATTGAAGTCAACAAAAGTTGCGAAACTATGCGATAACAGCAAAATGTTTTAGTGAAACTTTAATTGCGTTTTCTCGCTTTGCCTTTTTGTAACATGTGACAATTATGTTTCCAACGGCAGTTTAAAAAATTACAAATATTTTGAATATAAAAGGTTTCACACAATAATGAACATTCCCGAATACTATGAATAACTTTGATTTAAAAACCCGATTTAATACACTTGACAGTGGATTGTAGCCTTTCTCACAGCCTATAAATTATATTTGGATACATTTGACACAAAACAATAAACAAATAATAGATTTATAAATTCTGAACTATGATTTAAGAATTTTAAGCGCATAGTCAATCCAAAATGAACTTAAGAAATGAAGATTCAAAGTTTTTTATAGGATCAAAGTATTTTGATATAATCATTACTTTCATACAAATAACATTATTTGCAACTAATAAAAGATTTTAGAATGACTGGATTCTGGAATATCTTGTATGATCCCGTTTCTATGACATTATAATCTCACTCAATTTATTCCTTTTGGAGTTATATGTTATTTTTAAAATGGAAGGGGTAAAAATTAAGAATACAATTTCAAAAAGATACCTGACCATGTATTTCAAATAATTCATCCTCTCAAGTAAAGGAAACAAATACATTGATAAAATTATTGGATAAAATTACAATTGACAGATTTTACTTGAATGCTGCATCGATGGAATTAACTTTAAAAGATAACGATATTGATAATTTTGAATTGATAATATTTTTAATTATGTCATTTTGCCAATTTTGTCAGTTTTGTTAATTCCGCAATTATATTCTATCTTGTCCATTTGGTCAATAATGTCAATTTGGTCAATTTTTTAAATTTTGTCAATTTTGTAAATTTTGTCAATTTTGTAAATTTTGTCACTATTGTAAAATTTGTAATTTTTTTCGATTTTGTCAAATTTGTCAAGTTTGTCACATTTGTCAATTTGGTCGATTTAATCAATATTGTCAATTTTATGAATTTTGCGAATTTTGTTGATTTTGTTGATTTTATTAATTTTGTCACTTTTGTCAATTTTATTCAATTTTGTCAATTTGGTCAATTTTGTCAATCTTGTCAATTTTGTCAATTTAAACAATTTCGTCAATTTTGTTCAGATTTTTCAATTTTGTCAATCTTGTCAATGTTGACAGTTTTGTCAATTTGGTCAATTTTGTCAATCTTTTAATTTTTTTTTTCAATGTTGGCAATTTTGTCAATTTTGTCAATTCTGTCAATTTAGGCAATTTTGTCAATTGTGACATTATTGTCGATTTTGTCGAAATTGTAAATCTTGTCAATTTTGTCAATTATGTCAATCTTGTAAATTTTGTCAATTTGGTCAATTTTGTCAATTTAGTCAGTTTGGTGAATTTTGTCAGTTTTGCCAATTTGGTTAATTTTGGCGATTTGGTCTTTTTTGTCAATCTTATTAATTTTATCTATTTTGTCACTCTTGTCATTCTTGTCAATTTGGTCAATTTTGTCAGTTTTGTGAGTTTTGCCAATTTAGTTAAATTTGTTTTTGGTCAACCTTGCAAAAATAGTTAATTCGTATTTATGTGCATGTTTCAGAAAATTCCCAAATGCTTGAAACTCTAGTATGGAGAACTTGGTGGCGCTACTGTTTGGATTGGCTCCCAAGCCGTTATCGTCAGACACCAACCCCAACAACAATACGCAACAATTGCACAGGTTTTTCTATGCGAACGAAAAGCTTTCATCGCACAACGTTAGATCTGAAAAGGGAACGAAAAAACTAGCTCGAGAGCTTAAAGCTCGAGAGGATTGAGTAGCATTTGTCTAATTAGATTAAATTTGCTACCACGGGCGAAATTCTCTCCTGTCGTTCGTGCATAGGAAAAAGCTTCCTGAGCACGAACGGCACGAGAGAAGAGACGCATCCCCATGTCGTTTTCCCCTTCTCAGAGCAATCTGTGCTTGAGAATCTATCGTTGGGCGATGGAACTTGCTATCACTATAGAAATATGCGATGTGAGGGTCTAGGCCCTATGCTTGAACCATATAGTTCGGGGTTGTTTCTAACGATGCAACCACTTTTCGCAAATATTCGGGGCTTCAGCCTCAGAAGTTTTTGACATCGGTTCGGCTAATAGCTGGACTGGTTAATTAATTATGAAATATAAACAAATTTTTACTCACCCAATTACATTATTGTCATGCGTCATTCAATCAAGGGCGCCCTCTAATTTCCGATTTGAAAATATCACGTTGTGTAAGCGAGCCTATCGCTTATCGCGCCATGTATTTTGGTCATCTTCATTAGTGATTGCTGGTTGTGGCTAGCAAGCCCAATTGACACGTTTTTTGGAGTGATGATTTGATGATAATTACTATGAAAATTTATTTTTCAAACTATTTTGTTTTTTTTTCTTTCTTTTATACATTGAAGAGGGGAAAAAAACAAATTTTTTAAGACAAAAATCATTTTTATTGTACTTCCCAGTTTCGCAAAAACGTGGTGACAAAGTTTACAAAAAATCACACCAGCACATACAAATACACTGACATCGACTGAACTCGTCGAGCTGATTCGATAGGTACCTATAAAGGTATATCTAAGACCCATAATTAATGATCTCCCAAATCGACCGATAACTATACCTTTCTGAAAGAAAGGCAAAAAAAGAGGTGAAGGTTTTCATTTTATTATTATTTTTCTAAACCGCAAAAACAGGAATATTGACGAAATTTTAGAGAAATTTAAAACGAATAGGAATAATTGAAGTTTAAAAAAATCAATAAGTCAAATCGTTTCGCAGTCTTCAACAAACGTGTAAAATGAGTTAAGATCTATAATATCAAATACTCAATGACTTTTTTGAATGAAGTCAGAGATAGTAGTAATCTTATCTATTCCGATTTTTTAAAATTATAGAAATTAATTTCTTGCGTAAACTTTCATTACGTCGTATGAAACTCGATGTAAACAAACAGTTTTATTACCAAAAAATACAAAAACTGACATAAAATAGTCGCAACTTCTATCTATTTAGAATATTTGTAGCCCTGACAACATATTCTATATGTGAAATGCAAATTTTAAAGTTTGATAACTTTTACAGCAGTTTTCTGTGAATTCTTAAGATGTTTTATACGACGTAAAGAAAGCTCACGCGAGATTTTTCCTCAACAGTTGTATTTCTGAAACAAGAGCATCCAGGCAAGATCTGGATCTACTAATGTATTATAATAAATTGATTCAAAATCAGCACCAAAAATTCAGTTTCCCTGTGTATTGTTCTGAAAAAGAATTAATTAGCTTCAAAATACTAAAGGATAATAGTGTTTATAGTGAATAACACAATAAAATCGCAGTGGCCTGTCTTCTCAACAGATTTGATTTGAAATTCGTTTATTTGGAAGGGTGCCAACAGAAAATATCATGTTTTAAACCGCGAAATCTGCAAAATAGTAATTTTCTTAATATTATTGCAATAAAAATGGTATTAAAAGCTACGAAAAAAATCGGTATTTTTACCGATTTTTGAAATTTTGGATGCACTGTTGGTTGCAGAGAGAAAATGACAATGATTTTATCACTTAAACCTCACCCGTGAGCAAAATCTTTTGAAAATTTATGAATCTGGCTAACTTTCTATCATATCCGATTTAATCTCACTTCAGACGACATTTTATACAATCTTTTCACTACGCAGTTGGAATTGCGATTCGCAACATCATTGTAAACGACTTAAGTTGCTGGGTAACCTATACACACTACTTAATGAGAAAACGGGAGACACGAATAGCGCTATCTAACGACAGAAATTGAAGTGTTACACTGTGAACTTTTTGATGTTTTGTCAGAGGTGCCAGGTGTCCTGATTTTATTATCCCGTCAATATTATCACGACAGTACCTTTTACCGTAGACTCGAAGTTCGTTCTTATTGCGATTGTGAGTAGCGTTCAGAATTCAAAATGCCAGTAAATAAAAATATCGTAAGTTTATCCTTAGGATTGTGCCTCAGCACACAACAGAAAATCAATAGAGGGATTTGCAATAATGTTGATTTTAGTGGTTTATCGCCTTAGATCTAAATTTACCTTTATTTGCCTGGTCTCCTGCCTGCGCGATGTGAAGTCCTTGATTTCAGATGCAAATATTTACTTGCACGCAGATTCTTCGTCTGTCTGGCTGCAGTTGTCATGCCACGAAAATTCCAATTGGAATCATGCACTGCATCTCTCCTTGATGCACGATGTCAAAAGGTAAACAATTTGTTTGTTCACCAACACCAATTCCCGCGTGCAATTGCACCATGGATGCACTTTCCGAGGCCGGGTATTCACACTCACACTTACTCTTGCTCGTCGGGTATGGGAACACCGTATTGATACGATTGCTAATCACGCACACCAAGAATATTTCCTCGCTACAAACTTTCGCTTCTTCAATGTGATAATATCACTATTTCACCCTCCAAGACACTATAATCGACGGCTATTTCTTCTTGCCTTTCCTCTCCACAATTCGCTCGACGCGACGGATAGCAAATCTCACTCGAACTACACTCAACTGGCCAGCGAGACGGTTTCACGGTAAGCGTTGATCGCGACACTCCGAGTATCCACTATCACTGAAGCTCCTACAATGCGACGATCCCCGCTTGCACAATGATGTGCGTATGTTTGATGCTCAAAGGTCTACTTGCAGCACCTATACAAAAACCCTGAGTTAAGTGTGTTAGTTTCGGGTGATTCTTAATCTCATTACGCTAGACTTTTTACCTCGTTGAGGGCCTTTGCAGTTCTTATGAGACTCTTATAGGAATGATCCGGTTAGTACCGCATAGGGTGTTTCATCACGTCTTGGTTCTCGTTGTCTGCTATGGGGATTGTTTTTTGTTATATGGACCATACACTGAAGAATGACATATTACCTGTTTGATGCGACTGCGAAATGCGTTTCGGCCTATTTGCTGTTTCTTCGAATGGCAGAATTTATGTACGCTGCAATTCTTGCATGCGGTTCTAAAATCAGTAATTGATAGCGTTTAATTAACATTCATGCTACGCCAATTGTTGAGCTTATCGAAACATTACCTGAAGATGATTTTGCTGCTCACGCATGCATGTGCGTTTTCGCGACTGCCGAAGTTTCACCTATTTGTCCACAAGTGTGAATATTTTGTTATTGAAGGGCAATCTTGTGTCAGGCGCTCGAATTCACGATACCACTGCTTTTATACGCGACTTAGTTGAAATAGATAATTGCCTTTGAAACACTTTCGGCTGATGTGACGATGATAGTCATTTATCATGTCACCGTCTTCAGGCTTTTTCGCTAAATGGTTAGCGGAAGTCGCTAGTTGACATATCCGTAGTTCTCAGGCTCTCGATGGAGAAGTTTGTCAGTTTTTGACACTTCTCTCGCAGTACAGGCAATGTTGAATTTTATGAATTCTAGTGGGCTCTATTTTATCTTATCTAGAGCAGATTTATGTTAACTAGTAATACAACCTCCATTTATACCGAAAAGAAATTTTTGTGATTGTAAACGCAATCACAAAAATTTCGCTATTGCTACTTGTTACTCAATTATGATTCGACAAATTTTCCGTAGGTGGATCTCGAAGTCAAATGTCAACATCATTATATCGGATGATACTGATTATTTGTTTGCTTACAATATGCTTATTCCTTTGAATGATTCCAACAGAATTATACAATATCTGCAATTCTGTTAATTATTGGTTTCAAGGGTTTTAAAGTATAGCTTCATTAAACATCTTACTCTCACAGCAGCTTTGTGACAAATACGTAAGTTGATTTTCTCTTGAGTTGCAGGTCAATTATATCTATTTAAGTCTTAGCATTATTTCAATTTATGTCTATTTAGATCTGGCGATTTATATATTTTTTGTTTTTGATTTTAATTTAATGATTAATGGCATTTCGGTGAATTATACATTCTAATAGGAAGAATTTCAAATGAAAGTAATGAAAATTATAGACGGATAGATTAGATTAGGAAGCATGAAAGGTGTTGAAAATGAGCCAAGAGCGTGATTTGAGAAAACTTCTTGCCGCACAAGACCATTTGTCCCACATCGTATTATTGTCTAGAAGAAGCAAAGTCGATAGGCTGACTTTGCATTGATCTGTACAATGATACATGGATGGATCGAAGCACGTGTTTTTCGTACCCCGATCGGACACGAAAAACACGTGCTTCGATCCATCCATGTATCATTGTATAGATCAATGCAAAGTCAGCCTATCGACTTTGCTTCTTCTAGACAATAATACGATGTGGGACAAATGGTCTTGTGCGGCAAGAAGTTTTCTCAAATCACGCTCTTGGCTCATTTTCAACACCTTTCATGCTTCCTAATCTAATCTATCCGTCTATAATTTTCATTACTTTCATTTGAAATTCTTCCTATTAGAATGTATAATTCACCGAAATGCCATTAATCATTAAATTAAAATCATAAACCAGCGGTGATAAACTGTTAACACACATTTTTTGTTTTTGCAATCCCATCTTAATATGCTTGATTTCTGTGATTTTTTGTCTGTTCGCTGGCTTCTGAACGCTGTTAGCAACGAATTAATGGACTTCTTGACAGAACGAATGATTTTCTACGGTATTAATGAGGAATAACAATTTCAAATTGCATGCATGGATTTTCTTTTCGTTGGCATCCATGAATGATCTTACGTGGAACTTCAGTTAATGTTATTGATTTCGTGGGTGAATATGCTGTTTAATCGTCTTTTATATCTTTTAAATGATAAACTCCGGTTTTAGATGTTTTAACATCCTCTAACAGGTAGTTGTTTGCCCCATGCCTTTGGCGGACGATGCTTGGTATGAACTTTGGGCCAAGTTTCTTGGTACGATGCTCCGCTGCCGATGACTGTTCGAACGAACGCCGCCATACGATGTCTCCTACTTTGAATTCACGAATACGTGCTCTCAAGTCGTAACGTTTCTTGCTTTCATCGTGTGCCTTGCTGATGCGTGATAGGACAAATTGTTGGATGTTCTTCGTCACCTTCATTCTTGTTTCGTGCGCTATGACTGGGTCCTCTGAAACATTCATACTGGCCATGGGATAAGCATCTGTGAAGAGTATGTGATCACGACCAAAGTTGCAGAAATGCGGGCTGCAGCCAAGTGTTTCCTGTTTCGTGGTGTTGATGGCACAAACGATTTGCTGTATGTGGAGATCCCAGTCACGTTGATCCACGTCGAGTAATGATCTGACGCATGCAACTAGCGTACGGTTTGTTCTTTCCGCTGCATTACACATCGGGGTGTAAAATGCGGTCCGCATGTGTATGACACTGTATCTCTTCAAGAAAGACTGAAATGCATGAGAGAGAAATTGTGAACCCGAATCTGACACGATAATCCTTGGCGTGGAAAACCTCAAGAACACATATCCTTCCAAGAATGATACCATTTGAAGTGCATTGGCTGTCCTGAAGGGTTCAACGATTATAAACTTCGTCACCCAGTCGACTATCACTAAGAGCACTGTATATCCTTTCCTGGATCTGGTCATGGGGCCTATCCAATCCACAGAGATCAGTTCCCACGGTAATTTTGCGGGCTTGGAGTTCCCTAAAGTTGGAGTCAAAGTCGTGTTGGGTGCTTTTGATGCTTTGCATATTTCGCAAGCACGAATATGCTTTTTAATGTCTATAGACATATTCGGCCAGTAGTATTCTTGCTGTATTCTATGCAACGTTCGCTCGTACCCTAAATGTGCTGCTGTGGGTATGTCATGAAATCGATGAATGATGTCCCTCCTATCGGTGCCTGGAACCACGCGTTTCCATCGATGAGTTCTACCTCCTGTTTCATCCAGTGTCGAGCAATTTTTGTACAGATTTCCATTGACAATCCTAAAGTCAGGATAGCTATCTCCATCGGTAGAAACCTTGTTTATAAGCTCATTGTACCATGTATCTGCTGTGACGATTGTCGTTTTCAATGCATTTGCAATTTCTATCCTACTTAAACAGTCTGGAACTACATTTGCACTACCCTTCCGGTAACGAATATCAAATGAGTAAGCGTTGAGTCAAAGGATCCACCTGGCCAATAACGGGGTGGGATTCTTCATGGTCTTCAAGTACAATAAACTTGAGTGGTCACAGAAAACTGTGAAGTGTGACCCTTCAAGATACCCTCGAAACTTTCCAATAGATTTTATCACTGCAAGACATTCCCGTTGAGTCACTGAATATTTTCTTTCTGCAGGTGTCAATTTTTGGGAGAAGTAAGAAATGACACAGTCTCCGTTTTCTGTATCTTGCGTACGAACTGCTCCCAATGCGACGTCACTGGCGTCGCATGCCACCGAGAAAGGTTTTGTGTAATCAGGTGTTGCCAATACTGGTGCCGACGTTAGTTGACCTTTCAGAGTTTGAAATGCCTTTTCGCATTCCTCTGACCACTTAAATTTGATTCTGGTTCTAGTCAAATCTGTGAGCGGAGTCGCTGTCTTGGAGAAGTCTCTGATAAAGCGTCTGTACCACCCACACATGCCTATAAAGCGTTGAACTTCCTTTTTCGATGTTGGAGTGGGAAATTTACTAATGGCTTCTACTTTCGTTTCGTCTACATGCCAACCTTTCTCGTCCAGTATGTAACCCAAATAGTTCAAACTTTTTCGGCAGAATATGGATTTATCTGAATTTATTGTTAAGCCTGCCCTCTCCAAGCGTTTAGCTATTACTTCAAGGACCGTTAGATGCTCATCAAAGTTCTCCGTGGCTAAAATAAGGTCATCTAAATAGACGAATACTTTAGGTTCTAAGTCTATGAACAGGTAATTCATGACACGTGAAAGAGCTTGACTGGCCGTAGATAGTCCAAAGGGCACTACACAGAATTGATAGTGTCCCCTTTGTGGTATTGTGAAAGCCGTTTTCTGTTTAGATGACTCTTCCAATGGTATTTGCCAGAATGCCGATTCCAAGTCGATGGAGGATAAATATTTTGAACCACTTAAGTTATTCATAATTGTGGCTATGTGTGGGATGGGGTATGCCTCCTGAACTATGATCGAGTTAAGCTTTCTTGCATCCAAACATAGTCTCATGGTTCCGTCTTTTTTCTTCACCGCCACTGTCGCGTTGTTCCATGGGCAGCACATCGCTTCTTCGATAACTCCTAGACGTAACATTCTATCTACCTCTTTATTAAGATCGTCCAGAACAAATTTAGCCATCGGATAGTATTTTTGTTTAAAAGGATGTGCTGTTCCTGTATCAATACGATGTTGGTAAAGATTTGTTCGACCTAGATGCCCTTTGTTCTGTGATGTGGGGAAATTTAATATAACGGTGTGTAATTCCTCTTTTTGGATTGTTGTGAGTGAGTCAATGATCGATGCGTTGTTCATTGTTGTTGTTACACCACAAACGACCGCTTTAACACCAAAAGTGTTCCAGAAATCCATACCCAGGATTAGAGAGGAGGGCATAGATTCCACGAATAAGATTGGTATGGTGTGTGATTTTTTATTGTAAGCTATTGGCACATGAGCATAAAATGAGACCGAGTGCGCAGAGTTGTCCACCGTCCGGATTTCTCCTTTTACGGGATACTTTTTAAGCATGTGAGAGTCAGCTATTTTCGTTAGTTCACCTCCGATCAGGGTGCACGTTGCTCCACTGTCCAGTAAACCGCGTAATTCTTGGCCTAAGATAGAAATATTAGCATATGGACGATTATCATCATTAGAGAGATTAATGATTAGTGATTCCACCTTGGGGAAGCAGGATATGCTGGCGATGTTAGGGATCGCATATTCGGCGGGATTGCTCTCCTCCCTTATTGAGAGTTCTTCCTTTTGCCGTTTCCCGAGTATAAATGAGGCGAATCCGGCGTGAGCTGTCTCCATCTGGCTAGACAGCTTTGACAGCTCCGTGTCGTACATCCTTTTTTACCACAAGTGTAGCAAAAAAGAAATGTTTTGGGATTTGGGCACATTAAGTATGTGTGTCCGGCGTTCTCACATTGCCAACCCAATAATGGGACCTGGAAATGATTTTGTTTGCTGAATTCCTGAAGTATTCGGGTTTTCTGGAGATCTCGGTGTTCTTATTGGAGCTGAGGAGTGAAGGTGCATTGCGTTTACATCCTCTATGCCGATGTATGTATGCTCCCCCACGTTTGTATTCGCTTGATGCTCGGATTGCGATATTATCTCTTCTCCATGAAAGTCTTCTGTTGTCATGTCATGCGGATTATCAATAACATCTGAAGTAACCATGTTTATTTGTTGTCGTCCTACAGTGGGTCGGTAAGGTGATTGAGGAAAGGAGTGAGAAGCTGTTGGTTTGATGTTTGTTGTATTTATTGGTCTGGTCCATGTTGGTCGCTGATAATTTGTGGTACGATTTTTTAGAGCGTATGAACGGGAAACCTCGAAGTCTTTACAGACTTTTACTAGTTCACTAACTTTGCTCACTTGTGCCGCTGCTGCAATGGGAACGAAGTCCATGTTTAGATGGGATTTTAAAATGAACATTTTTTCGGACTCTAGCATTGGTGGTTCTATTATTTCGAAGATGGCTAGTAAATCCCTTGAGAATGAAGTGAACGTTTCGTTTGTTCCTTGAAAGCGAAGATAGAGATCTTGTTTCAGAATTTCAGAATAATTTGGTGGTAAAAACTCTTTTTTTATTTCCGTTCGGAAGTGGTCCCAATTTCGAAATGTGCCATATGCTCTGGTGAACCATTGTTGAGCTGGTCCCCTAAGTAGATGCTTAACCGAACGTAGCAGTGTCGTTTCATCTATCCCTTCTGTCCACGCGTAAACCTTAACTTCGTTAAGAAACTCTCCGAGTTTTCGGATATCATTTTCTCCTCCATACTCCATTTTCCACTTGTGTACAGGCTGAGAAAATCTTTGAAAGTATCGACTTTCGTCTATCACGTTTCCTGGTTGGATGTCAGAACTAATATTTGTAGGCCATGGAGCTTCTCTAAAATCTCTCGGAATTGGTTGATCAGGTTGACGATTTGTTGTGCTCGCTTGCTGCTGCATAAGCTGTTCGAGATTTTGACGTCTACCTCTTTCTTCCAGAAAACTGTGTTGTAATTGTTCGTATTGTCCTTTCAACTGTACAAACTGTTGGATCTGAATTTGTTGTTGATGTAAAAGACTTTGGACTTGATGTTGCCACGATTGATCCCCTTGTTGATTTGCCGTTGGAAAACGTTGGGATCTTTCTGGAGATGCTAAACGTTGACGTTGCTGTGATTGCTGTTGGGCCTGCTCCAGTTGTTCTTGTTGCCGTCGTTCCCATATTTGTCGCTCCCAATTTTGTTGTTCCTGCTGCCGCTGAAGTAAGTGTTCTTCTTGATCTTGTTGCTGATATCTTTGTTGTTGTTGAAATTGCTGTCGTTCCTGTTGCATTTGCGTATGAATGTTTAAGTTGGCGTGTTGGTGGTCTATTTGCGGTTGATCTTGTTGTTGTTGCTCATTTTGCTGCTGCTGAGTTAGGAGAATTTCATGTTGTACGTTGTCCTTAATGCTGGATTGTAGGTTCGTATTTTTCAACCTCTCGAGTGTCTCTATTTCTGACGGAACAATGTTCTGACAAATAGAGTCATTTCGAGGTTTTGTTGACTCTTTTTTAAGAAAATCCACAATTTTATTCAGGGATGATTCCAGTTTGGCCATTGTTTTAGCTGCGTTTGACGTGATAAGTTTGTCTCTGATGAGAGCCAAACGAAAACGATAGTGCAAAAGTCTTGATTTGAACTTATTTAAGGATTCTGTTGATTCTTGACGAATTGCTGCTTCGACTGCATTTAAGATTGGAGAAATTCTAGCCTGACATTGATAAATGTTATCAACATCTGTCATTACCTGTGAGGAGGTGGTGGGAGTTTTCCCAGTGATGACCTCCTTATCCAAAGCCGCTTGTAACGATACTAGTCTCGCATTCCTATCTTGAGGTTTGGTGTCCTTTATTCCCCTCAGGTTCAGTTCAAAGACGAGTTCTTCGTCTTCTAAATGCCTGATGTCCATATTTCAACACTGTTCCACCAAGTAATTTCACAATTGACAGATATGAATACCGAAAAGCTTTGCCCGAAATATGTGAGTTTTTTCGTTGGGCGCCAATATTATCCCGTCAATATTATCACGACAGTACCTTTTACCGTAGACTCGAAGTTCGTTCTTATTGCGATTGTGAGTAGCGTTCAGAATTCAAAATGCCAGTAAATAAAAATATCGTAAGTTTATCCTTAGGATTGTGCCTCAGCACACAACAGAAAATCAATAGAGGGATTTGCAATAATGTTGATTTTAGTGGTTTATCGCCTTAGATCTAAATTTACCTTTATTTGCCTGGTCTCCTGCCTGCGCGATGTGAAGTCCTTGATTTCAGATGCAAATATTTACTTGCACGCAGATTCTTCGTCTGTCTGGCTGCAGTTGTCATGCCACGAAAATTCCAATTGGAATCATGCACTGCATCTCTCCTTGATGCACGATGTCAAAAGGTAAACAATTTGTTTGTTCACCAACACCAATTCCCGCGTGCAATTGCACCATGGATGCACTTTCCGAGGCCGGGTATTCACACTCACACTTACTCTTGCTCGTCGGGTATGGGAACACCGTATTGATACGATTGCTAATCACGCACACCAAGAATATTTCCTCGCTACAAACTTTCGCTTCTTCAATGTGATAATATCACTATTTCACCCTCCAAGACACTATAATCGACGGCTATTTCTTCTTGCCTTTCCTCTCCACAATTCGCTCGACGCGACGGATAGCAAATCTCACTCGAACTACACTCAACTGGCCAGCGAGACGGTTTCACGGTAAGCGTTGATCGCGACACTCCGAGTATCCACTATCACTGAAGCTCCTACAATGCGACGATCCCCGCTTGCACAATGATGTGCGTATGTTTGATGCTCAAAGGTCTACTTGCAGCACCTATACAAAAACCCTGAGTTAAGTGTGTTAGTTTCGGGTGATTCTTAATCTCATTACGCTAGACTTTTTACCTCGTTGAGGGCCTTTGCAGTTCTTATGAGACTCTTATAGGAATGATCCGGTTAGTACCGCATAGGGTGTTTCATCACGTCTTGGTTCTCGTTGTCTGCTATGGGGATTGTTTTTTGTTATATGGACCATACACTGAAGAATGACATATTACCTGTTTGATGCGACTGCGAAATGCGTTTCGGCCTATTTGCTGTTTCTTCGAATGGCAGAATTTATGTACGCTGCAATTCTTGCATGCGGTTCTAAAATCAGTAATTGATAGCGTTTAATTAACATTCATGCTACGCCAATTGTTGAGCTTATCGAAACATTACCTGAAGATGATTTTGCTGCTCACGCATGCATGTGCGTTTTCGCGACTGCCGAAGTTTCACCTATTTGTCCACAAGTGTGAATATTTTGTTATTGAAGGGCAATCTTGTGTCAGGCGCTCGAATTCACGATACCACTGCTTTTATACGCGACTTAGTTGAAATAGATAATTGCCTTTGAAACACTTTCGGCTGATGTGACGATGATAGTCATTTATCATGTCACCGTCTTCAGGCTTTTTCGCTAAATGGTTAGCGGAAGTCGCTAGTTGACATATCCGTAGTTCTCAGGCTCTCGATGGAGAAGTTTGTCATTTTTTGACACTTCTCTCGCAGTACAGGCAATGTTGAATTTTATGAATTCTAGTGGGCTCTATTTTATCTTATCTAGAGCAGATTTATGTTAACTAGTAATAATTTTTAGAGATTCGTCCTGATTTTCTGTTAGTTTTGTTGATTTTTTAAATTTGGCCTTCAAAATGTCCTGATATATTTGATAAGGATCGAATTTGTAGTTAAGTTATGAGAACACCGAATAAATTTGCATTATAACTGTTAAACCAAAGCAGATGCTCACTTTTGTTGCATATTTTAAGACATTTACAGCATCTGTGATTTGCCTTTCTTCACGCAATTTAGTGGTGTCCTAAAAAAATCAGATTTTTGTTTGCGGTATTCCGAATTTTAAAACAATCACCTGGCAATTTTTCTGGACAATAGCAAAATGTGTTGATCAGGGATGCCTTCGGTTAAAAAAAAATCAGCACATTTTTTTTAAATTGAGAAATTTAAGATATTCGCACCAGAGTCTTTCGAAATTTTCAAACGCAAGTTTGATTCATTACTACACATCCTTCAAGCCTTTCAGTAGACTTTTGTCTGAAGCTTCTCATCCATGTTTGACAAATTCACAATCATAAACAATTACATGGAAATTAACAGGAAGGTTTTTTCACTTGTTCTCTCTCGAAAACTTGCTAATGTAATAACAATAATTATGATGCAAATTTGCCTCTTCAATGTTCGTCTTCAATCTTCGTCAATCATTTGAAAGCATTGAATGTTTGACCCTGGTTCAAAAATTATGGATATTAAGAAAACAATTTTGTTATTTTGTTGAAAACCTGTGCATAATTTTCTATTATTCATGATGGAGCATTGATCAATGATCTAACAAATCTCATATTTTTAAGATGCTTAGCCAATTTTATTTGAAATTTTTAGATTCTATCAAGAAAATCAAAACAATTTTTTTAAATTTAAAATCGTCGAAAAACTCCAAAAGTTTTTATTTACATGTAGCAGTGCTGATTTTTTCAGAATTAATTTTTGACCAACTCTTAGAAAAATGTTTATCAAAAGATTTTTTTTGGTGCCTCTAACTACCTTTTAAATTTTAGTTTACAAACTATGGTTTTAATTTTAATATACAAACTTGAGTTTAATTTAAATAATTCATCCGTTATTAAGTATAGAAAAAGTGGAGATACATATTGAATATCATTTGGAAAACTAAATTAAAAAAATATGTGAAATATCCTTAACTTTTGGTTCTAAAATTTTTTATGCAAAGTTTTTTTACCTTAAGCTATTAAATTCAAAATCATTTGATTTGAAAATGAAATATCTTCGAAAGCAAAATCTTAAAATTAACTGGGAATAAAATGATCATTAATAGAACCTATTAGAAATTAATCGAAACAACTTCCCTGATACACATTTTGTGAATCAATATTTTCAATTTATGGACCTTTTTAAAAACCATTTTTTATCATTTCATTTGTACATGTTTCTAAATTTGAAAGATTATTTTTTATTTGTTATAACTGGCATTCCTGACTAAGTCGTGTCTAGGATACACGAAATCAGAAGTTACACCAGTTTCTCGAATGAGTGCTTCAATTTCGTCCGCTATAGGATGCTGTTGCTGTTGCCTTTTCATTGTATAGAGAAAACGACTGTGTCAATATTGGTAAAGTATATGTGGATAAACAAAGATTAAAATTAAAATACATATACATACATACGTTGAAAGTTACTTAAAAATGCAGAGAAGCTTCTTCAAAAACATGCTAAAAACTTTACGCATATTTTAGAGAAGATTTTTTAAAAAACCAATTTATCTATCATGAAAACCACGTCCACCTCAGTGCTGAAAAGTGGGAAAAGCAGAGCAGAGCAGATTTTGTCTGCATTGAGAGCGCTGAATCCAAACATGCTATTGTTTTTATCTGCTCTAGATTTTGAGATTCAAGGGTTAACATTCAAAATTTAGAGGAAAATACATTCAAACAAGTGCACAGTTTCTGTTATTTTTTTTTTTTTGGAAACAAAGCATTTTATTCAACTTTCTTTATTGAACCGTGAAAAATTTTGATTTTGAAGAAAAAAAGTGTTTCGTGAGAAAAATTAAAAATAAAAAAAAATGGATACAGAATTAGTTTTCGTTTGGCGTACAGTTAACTTGGTTCAACATTAACAAAAAATTATTTTATTCAAAACCAATCAATATAAAACATAAAAAGCCAAATCACCTAGGCTAGAGGTGATAGAAAAAATCAAATTAAAAAAAAAACTATCTTAAATTGTTGTTTTTAAATAAGATTAAGTTTGGTTTACTTTTCATTAACAGTTTATCAACCATCTCAAGAAAGTCCGAAAAGAAACATTAATTTTAAGTTCCATACATTGACAAAAAACAATTTTGCAGATAACGAACAACTAAGAACAAAACCACATATAATGTTTCGAATTAACCTTGGATTGAATTATACGAAAAATTTCATAAATACAAAAAAATTCGATTTTTTTTTTATTCCAGACCTCATAAATAAGATTTTTCCTGAGATCTGAGTGCCATCTTTAATCGAATTGTGCTACATTTATTTTTTCTTCTTTCGTTTAAAAACGAAATTTATCAAGCAAATTTCGTCAATTTAAACATCAACGTGTTTTTTTTTAACCATAAATATATCTCGGACCCAGCTGATTAGAGTGTCGATTTCCCGGCCATTTTCTCGTTCTCGCGAATCGGGAAATTTGGTGGCCTGTTTCCCGGGAATTCCCGGGATCCCGGGAAATATTCAAAAACATGTAAAATATATGCACTTCGATTCAAATATATGCAGCTTATCGAACCTTTCGTGCATACAAGCCCATAATTTGTTCAAAATTCGTAATGTTTTTTAAACTTATTTTTAATCAAATAAATTAAATTGTTTTCAACAATGATAAATTGAAAGCAGTCAAAATAACTATAAAATAACCTGAAACCAAATGAAGAATGCATTCATGCAATTAGTTGTTCATAAAAAAATATCTTTTTATTTCCAACCTTTTTCGTTTTTCTGAAGACTTTACATATTTGCTCTTCATTTGAAAAAAAAAAAACGATGTATTCTTCATTTTTAAGTTTTGAAATTCATCTGGCTTTCAAAACCAGAGGGAAACAAGTGCGTAAATGTTACTTTCAAGAAAACTCAATCTGCCTACCTGCTGCGCGATTATTCATATATTTTTCGAAGTGTTGTGGGTTTTCGTTCAATGAAAATGGTGTGCAAATTCATATAATCTTTTTAAACTTATCTATTTGAATAAAAACAATTGCACCAAATGGCTGCTAAATTGCTAATGCCACAGAAATCAGCATACTCTAAATGAGTTTTGTATTACTACATTTTCAAAAAGAGCAATAAAAATGGTTCCGGAGGCTATCAGACCTCTCCAAAGAAATAATTTCATACATGTCGGGAATACCCAGGAATGAAACTATGATTCTCGGGAATCGGGAATTCCAGAATTTTTCAAATTCCCGGGAATTCCCGACCGGGAAATCCCTGGACGGACACTCTACAGCTGATGTGAAACTTTTTTTTTTTTTCATTTCCTCGTTGATTTTTTCCCAGGTTTGTTTTATATATTCCCGTATTTTATTTTAAGATACAATTTTTAGGATATAACCTTACAATTTTTAGGATATAATTTTTAGAATATAAAAAAATCAAGAAAGTGTTCCCCTTTTCCTTTTTGTAGTTTTGGATTGTTTTTGCTCTTTATTGAATTATGTCTAAACCAGAAATTTTCTTCTAATGCCATCTACAAGTATCTGCTCGATTTTAATTTCAGATTTTCGATTTCCAAGCTTGTAATCTGTTTTATAACTTTCATGAGTATAAGAATGGTCAAAATTAGTGTAGTACATTGAATGTGTTGATATGGAACTTGCTTAAATATAATTTAGCATTTTGATTTCTTATCAGCAGACTTATAGATCTGTTTCCATTTTTCTTTTAATTGGAACCTTCGATAAAAATCGAATTATTTGTACTTTAAATATGATTTACAAAATATTGTCACGATTCGGTTTTCTGTCCAGTTGATTTTTCAGGTAGTTTGCTTTTCAACACAACAGTGGCTCCAGAGACAATTCTCTGGAGCCATTATAAACATCATGCCGGTTTTTGCCAGTGTTGATACCTTTCGAAAATGAAAGGTTTGTTTTAGTGTGAAAACCCTTTATTTTAAAAATTCGCGTAAAGTTCTTTCATTGGTAGATAAGCTTTAGATATATTGAATCAAGGATAAAAGATACAAAAAAATATTAAAATTTCTTTGAAAATTAAAAGAATAGTTCATAAGCATATGAAAAATTAAGATTAAGAGAGTCAAAAAAGTGATTAGACCGAATGTTAAAAAAGGTCCTGAATAAAAAAAAGTGATTTAAAAAAGCTTTGAACTTTCATTAATTTTTATAATTAAAATTTTACTTGCACATCCCACAGATATAAGATTCTGCGTTTGTCAAAAATTTAAAACAATGGATTTAAATTGATTTGTTTCAAACATGACACATGAATGAATTGATTCACCAATTTTTCACAAAATGCTAAATCATTCGTCAGTTAGGGATTGAAATTTGAAACTGTGTAGCAACTCCATTATAAATAGAAATTTTAATTTCAATCTTGCAAAGTATTTTTTTGCACCAGAATATTCATTCAAAGAGGTACGGTTTGCGATTTCGTCCCTTTCACAGTTCGCATTTCTACAATTGCAGAAGAAATGTTTATGCTCGGTTTTGCGTGCAGTTTGGGAAAAGTTTTCCCCGGCAAATGTGATTGGCAAAGTTTCACTGCTTTGCTTTGTTTTGATGCCGACCAAAATGGTAGTTGCTTTAACAATGTTGCTGTAGCTTATTTTCGATTTTCGTGCTTGAGAGCATTCTACTGAGAAGTTTAACTGAAATGTGATACATTTTTTAGGAAACTTTACTCTACATAATTGTGTAAAACATATTAGATTACTGAAAACTATTGAATTTTTGAAAATTGGTCTAGTCATTCCTAAAATGAAGAATGCCAAATTCTGGCGTTAACTGGCTTGGATGTCTCGTGGTTAAAATGTGTTCAGAGGTCAGTTGCAATTATTTTTTACCAAATGAATCCATTCGGATAGTTTTTTTTGACAACTTGTTCTTGCCCCTCAATTTTTTTTATGTTGGCTTAAAATTAGTTTATTGTACCTTCAATCTTTTGAAAAAAAATATAATAATGAAATCCAAATTATTTTTTTTTATAAGTTAAGATAAGTGAACAAATTTAACTTCCTGACTAAAATCCAAAACGGATTACCATATTCTATTTATAAACATCATATCGGAATCGATTTCATTCACCCAGTTAAAGTGTCTTCGTTCAGTAATCCTGCGGCATCGAATTCAAACCTTGATGCTCCAAATCCACGGCTCAATTAACATGCCGCGATGCTAGTAAGGGCAATTCGCTCATAATACTACGCAATCCGCCAATAACCATCATCCTATTTGTGGGATGGAAAACGAAACGAAACGAAAACGAAACATCTCATAGCCCAGGAATTAGGAAAACGAAAAATGATCGAAAAAATTTGCCAAAAGTAGCATCCGGAAGAGAGAAGCAAAATTCCTCCCACGCGCCACGTGCCCTGGCAGGCCAGGGAAAAGACGACTGGCAGTTTAAGCTGAAGCAATTTCGAAATCCCACAACATGGGCCTGGCCTTGCAGCGTCTACAATCCGGCTGATAAGCCGATTCTCTGCCGACTTTATGTATTCCAGCTAGGCAAATTGGGCAACACGACTTCCTAATTTGCTGCCAAGCGTTTCGAGACTCTTTTGCGGGGTTGCGGTTTTTGGAATTTCCCTGTTTTGGAATATTGGCTTAAAGTTGCCTTTAAAGAGCTTCAATTTTAAGAAACAAAATTTGCAGCTTGGTATTTGTTATGTTGAAATAACTAAATCGAAATCAATGCATACTTGAGGATTGTTTTTGGCAACTTTTATCAAATTTTTACATTTTATTTAAACGACACTTTTCTATGAGATAAAAAATTTTAATTTAATTTTTAAAGAAAAGAAAAAAGTTCATTCTTTTTGAAATTCGAATCAAAATAGTTTACACAACTAGAACACCATTTTAAATGCATTTATTTGGCTCATTTAAGCATTTTCTTACATTGCATTGACTGCAGTGTAAAAAAGACCCTCGTCATAATGAAAGAACCCAAACAAAAAAGAGTCCCAAGCTTGTTTATAAAGCAGAGCAGAGCTGATTATTCAGGCAACCAACTGTAAAAATGCAGCAGCAACCCCTATTCATGGTTTTTCTGTCGCTTCCACTTTCTTCACTGAATGTTTTCATGAGCTTCGTTATAGCTGTGTTTGTATTTTTTTTTTCTATCGGATGGAAGCAAACAAATTTCATCACTAGCAGCTGTAAGCAAAAAAAAAACTGAAAAGAGAACCAAAACATGGAAAACTTCACTCCGGCAGCCAACGGATTGCAAACGTCCTTTCACAACGTTGAAGCCACCCCAATATGGTTTCAGTTATCGGAAGCATAAAAAAAACCTTACTGGCAATGTCACTCTTCTTTAAAAAATTCACCTTATCTTGAAGAGATTTTTTTTAACAACTTTTTTCCTTTTAGTTGAGAAGATTTAATTGATTTTACAATATTTCATTTCTATTTCCTTTTGGAAAGAAAATAATAACGATTTGATTCCTTCGATGATAATTTTTGTCAATCAATTATATGATACGATATTAAGTTCAATGAATTTATTTTCAAATTCATCACGGTTATAATACACATTTTTCTCTTATCAATTTTCTGATTTGTATTTGAAGTCAGCACGGATTTATTAATTTTATTGGTAAAAAACAAAACAAATTGTATTGATTAAAGTTAAAATTCCTGCATCTCAAATATTTAAGAGCAAGTTTTATTAAAAATAACTTTAAAGTTTTTTTGGAAAACTGATATAATGATGAAAAAAATTTTTTTTCAACATTAATTTTTTTAAAGTAATTCTTGGATTTTAAAAAAATTGCCCAGATTTTTATCGGATTTTGGGCCACAATTTCGAAATAAAATGCCCGGGTTTGCCAGGTTTTTAAATAAAACTGCCCGGATATGGGCTGAAAAAAATCTGGCACACTTATGCTAGAGCGACATTGTAAAAAAAAACAGCGTCAATTTCGTTGGCAGCAAAACAATGCAAAACAGTTAAACTTTGTAAATCAAATTTGCCGGAACAACTTTCCCTGCCCAAAGCAAATCCGAGCTTTCTTTTACAATTGTTGCAATGCGAGCATACCGTTTTTGCTTCTCGAATAAAGTTGTTTGCTAGCTCGAAAATGTTCTGAGAGTTTGAAATTAAAATCGGAATTATAGATGTTGTTTCATCAAAGTTTTAAACTTTAAACTTGTACAGTAGAATGCATCAACAGTTAGTTGCTGCAAAATTGCAAAATAATATTCATTCAATCTTACTTTAAAAAATAAACTGATTCCCTTTTATCTCTTTAATTCAATTCAATTTTAATTTTAAAGTAAGGTGACTTTAATCGCTTTCTTCATATTGGTGGTATTTTCTCGTTGATATTTTATTGAAATACGGATAATTTTATTGATCACATATTCATTTCATTTCGGTTGATTCGATCCACCAAAATCTTTTTGAATCTTAATTGTGCAGCATTATTTGTTTTTAAATTCCTTTTTTTAAAAATTTTCAAATTCCATGAGATAAGTTGAGCTCCAGCTTCTTTTCCATTAACTGACTTTAAAATTTAAAATCTTTAAAATCTACATTTTTGACAAAATACATTGTCGCAAATTAGACATCGTAGAGGTTTAAGTGCATAAGTCATGAATTCTGAGAAATAATTTGTGAAACAATTCCTCATATCTGAATCTCTAACTGATGAAAATTTCATATTTCTAAATTTTCATCTTCAAACTTTCTGCATCTAAATTTATATTGTTCCTGCCATCAGTCGAAGTTTCTTGTGATCTTGAAAACTGATTTTCATGAATAAAATCTTCACTTGAGAAAATTTGGAAATGGTTTGCTGCTTTGTGAAAATGATCAATTTATCTTTGAAAGTGTGATATCCTATATTCTAAAATAACAAAATACTTAAAAAATTTCTATCAAACGAATTAATGTTCTGTATTCGAAGGATGAAATTATATCCCAAATTATATTAAAAATGTATATGATTAAAGCCAGGCCCGTGCAAAGGATACGTTCATAGGGGGGGGGGGGGGGGGGGGGTGTAGGTGGATTCAATATTCAAAATAACTGGAAATAATAACAATATCAAAAATGCACGATAGATAAAATAAAATGGGTTTCTAAATCTATTTTCCTACTTACAAACATCATACAGGCTTCAGTAAATAATTAATTTTACTGTAACGATTATAAATGAATCAAAATCAAATATTGAAATCAAAACTATTTTCCGTCCTTATTAGGTTTTTCAAATTGGTTTTCCTTGTTCTGAATTACAAATATTTTTGAAAATTAATTTAAAGCAGTCTTGTTTACAAATTTAAAATCAACATTTGCAAAACACCAGAAAACAAATACGAGTTTAAATACGAGTATCAAAATCAGTGCAGAAATAGATAAAATTGAAAATTAAACCAGATATAAAAAGAAAAAGTCAAAATGCCAAAAGAAATTTTAGACTGTGTCAGAAATAAAACATGAATTTTGAAAAAAAATCATTTATTCACGATTTATAACTTAAATTTCATTTTGAAATCCATTTTGAATTCAAGAGTATTTTATAAAAATACAAACAAGTAGCTAATTAAATTTACATTTGATAAAACTATGAATATATCAAGATTGTCAGCGCTCTAATCTCTGATTTTGACCATTTTCATATTCGATTCTTCCAGTTATTAAATTTAAAAGTAATGTCTATGCAGTTCACAATATTGGTTTTATATATTTATAATGAAATTTGTTCAACTAATCATTTAAAACTTATATGTAAGGGGGTGAGCCTAATTCTGCTTCATTTTGTCAGGGGTTTTAAGTTTTGATATGAGCAGGCCTAAACTTTAATTTTTAAAAATATTTTTTGTAGCTTAGCTCCAAATTTTTCTTTGAACTCTGTTAAATTTTGAAAAACTAATTTTAAGCCTTTACTTTCGAAAAATAACAAAATATTTTTAAATTCGTTCATGTTCCTTATTGTGAACAAATGAGGGAAAAGTGTATCGGCTTATCCAAAATTAAACTTTTTGTTCTTGATTTTGCTTATGATTCTTCTGTGGTATTTCTTATTTTTTATGAGAAATCATGACTTTCATCATGACTTTCATTTTTTTTAAATATGAAGAGAAAAAACGAGCTTCTTTCAAGATATCTTTAAAAGCTTATTTTGAAAAAAAAAGTGGATATGAGCTTATTAAAAATTAAACAATGCCTTTATTTATGATTGGTTGATTTTGTCTTCTTCTCGACTTTTTTTTTCATTGAACATATCCTAAATGTTAAAACAAGTAGAAAATTCAAAGTAATGGATACAGATAGGTACCGTAAACTGGGGGGAACCTTGATCAGCGGGGTAACTTTGATCAACATGAAATTTTTGCAGATAATCATCATTAACTAAGTATAAAGTTAAAATATCTGAAAACTGTATACTACGTTTGAAAGCCTGTAAATTGAGGTACAAATAAGCTAAATTTTGTAAGTATTGAAAGATTTTTTACAAAATTTAAAATATAATTTTAAAAACTTGAAATATCTAGTTTTTCGAAGGCTCACAAACAAACATCTCTCCTGATCAAATTAGAGCATTAGGGAGCAAATGGGTTGTTTAATGTGAAAGTTCAACCTTTTTTCTTGGTTTAGGTTAAGTTTAAGTGTTATTTTTATGGTTATTTGATGATAATTTTTGGAAATTGGAAAAAACGGTCATTTTCCATGAAAAAGCCCGTCCCGAAAAAATGGCTTAAAACCCTTTCAAATGGTTAAGTTTGAAGAAAAAAGAACAAGGGTACAGTACGAGGACTTAGGGAATTGCTGTTATCGATGTTTTGAGCCTTCTGAGCTTAATGGCATCAAAACAATAAATTTGAAGATGTTGAGATTTGTTTAAACCATAGTGATCAAAGTTACCCCTAAACTTGAAATCTGGTTTTGTAACAAACATTCAATTTTAACCACCAATGTTGTTTCAATTAACTGCAATCAATTATCATGTATAATACTCCTCACCTCAGTAAGGGTTTTAAAGCTTTTAGGTTTTACGAAAAAGCAACCCCTTCCAAAATATTCAAAAATGAATGAAAAAAGTGATCAAAGTTCCCCCAGTTTACGGTATACATGTTTTTTTTGAAAAATTGCGTCAAATTTCGGCAAACTTTGAAACAATTCGGTATTTAGGTACTAGAAATCCTGAGTGTCAGATAAATAAATCGTATGATTAAATAAAGTTCAAATGATCCGTTACTGAACCAATTTTTTTGTAGTTGTGATTAGTGAAACATAATGTAACAAACAGTCAATATCAAACGGTATGTTAACATTAGGCAAACATACCAAATTAGGAACACACACCCTACTGACAATTTTTAGATTGGGAATAAATTTTGGCAAACTGATAAAAACAAAAATATTTAATTCTAAGTACTTAATATAATTGCTGAAAACACAAACAAATACTAGTTTACTTAATATTATGCATAAAAACATAGCTTAAGTGGTGTAACTTCGAACAACTTTTCAACTTTTCATGTGTTGAAAATCAATTTAAATTAAAAAATAAAATTAAAAAAAAATGAAATTGAAAAAAAAAAATTAGATCTAAATATCGCGCTCAATTTCAATAAAGGGTCAAGGACAAATGATACAAACAATATTTTCATATTTTTAATTTAGTTTGAATGATTTCTAAGAATATTTTGTTTTCATAACACGAAAGTTCAGAATTGAGAATCAAAGACAATGTTATCTATGAAAATGAAAAAATTACAATAGTGAAACTGTTCAATTGGGAAAATTTGTTTGTAAATTAATAAGCCTAATGTTTCCATCTACATCTAGATAAGTGTTTAGAAAAAAAAGTTCTTATTGAGATTTTTTTACCATTTTAGAATCTTAATTATAAAACTGCCAGCATTTTATGTATCTTTGTTTAAATAGTTGTGATTCGAAAGATTTAAGCTTCTTGAATTCGAAGCTTATGTCAGAATTTTTAAAATTTAGTCTTGGTGATTTGTATTTATTATTTCTAAAATTATTCAGATCTGAATGAAAACAATGATCTGTTACTGATAAACCAACAAAACAATATGAAAGACAAAAACTGATTCTACATTTGTTTGTTTTCCTCTATTCAATCGAACAATAATATTATGCCAAATTTCATAGAAAAAAAATATTTATACAATTAAATTCTACATTTTTTTTTTAAATTTCAAAAGTTTTTCTGACATTACTGAATTTCTCAAGTTCTTTAAATTAAAAAAAAATTTGTTGAAGACTGAAAATCAATTTGAATTATGTATAAATATTATAAAAATTTTTATTTTGTTTAAAATTACTTGAAAAATCAATAATATTCTCGTTTTTAACTGAGTAGGTGATAGAAAACAAAAATATACTTCTTTTCTTTTTTGCAGAAGTCCAAATTTCTTGCAGGATTCTAGGATGTTTATCATTGTTCAAAATCTTTATCTTTCAAATTTTTGTAAAGTCATACTGTTTTGCCAGAAAAGTCCAGAATTTTTTTTTAATTATGGCTAACTATTTTCAATAGTTATTTTCAATAGATATTTAATTTAATTAAAACTGTTAGAAAAATAACTAATAATTGTGAATTGCATTCAGGGCGCCCAAATTAAAAAAAAACAAATCTCAAATTTTGTGCACCTCGGAAAATGTTTATTTTGTGGCCTTGTGTAATCGAAACCTTTTCGAATCGAACATTTAGAAGGTCATAAAACACAAAACAAAATTGTTTTAAAGAAAATTTTAAATCAGCATAAAATTTAAAATGACATGAAAGAATTTTTTTATAATCAAAGTGATGAATAATAAAGTAATGGTTACTAAATTAAACTTTTTTTTGTGTTAATTTTGTTGACTCTAGTGAGTGCTAAGCATCTGTCACTTGGCTTCCAGGTTTTATATTGAATGAGTGTTTGAAGAATTAAATTTGATGTTAAAATGAGTGGTTTCAAATTCTCAAATTTTTAAGTTGTTGTACAGTTCTAAAACCTTCATTTCATGTTTTTTTTATTTTCCCTTAAAAATCATTTAACAGTTGTAAATGAAAAAAAAAAATAAAATGTTATTTTTTACTTTTTTCATACATTAAAAGTTGCAAATTTGTTACTTTATGAAACGAAGGGTTGAAGAAACCCAATTCCAAAGGGTAGGAGATGTTTTTGAGTGTCAAGGTTCAAGTCTCAATACAAAGGATTTGTGGATTTAACTATTTAAAAGTAGTATAAATTTGTGAACGCATAAAGTGTCGACTGTCGTTAAATGAATTTTTAAGTCCACTTAAAGTTATATAGGATGTGATGTAGCACTTAATTTTCGAGACGAGACAATAGGTTTGTTAACAGCTATTTTTAAATATTTTTTGGGATCAAATAATTTCATGTTAGTACGATAAATGAATAAAAAAAATTCTTGGCAAAACAAATTCCTAATCAAATCTTGATGAACGTCTAAAATGATTCAAGAGCAACAATCTTGACTCAAAACATAAGCTAAAATCTCGAAATTTTTTGCCAGGTCCTATCGATTCTCAAAATTTTTTTAACTCGTTGATTGACATTTAGTCCCGAATATTGAATTTCAATAATATTAGACTGAGCTTGCCACCAAGGTTGCCGAAATTACAAAAAAATCTATAATTCCACAAAATTTTAAGCCAATTTTCATCACAGAATCTGTGTCACGGAACACAGAAGTTTAACAAATATTCACAGATTTCACAGAATTTTGAAAAATTGGAAGTTTTTTCAAAATTTAATTCATTAAAATTGGAAATGGTTTATGATTTTTCTTACGTAAAATGTAAAAAAATGCGATTTAACATGAATTTTGAATGGAATTATTTGAAGAAGCATCACAAAAAACCGTCACAGGATTTTTGGGTAAAATCATAGAAAGTCAGAATTTTATTCGTTTAAGCACAGAATTTTCTGCGGCAACCTTGCTTGCCACATCGCCCAGATTTTGCCCTTGTTTTTTAAATTTATTTGTAAAATTAATTATGTATTTTGTCTCTTAATTGTTTGACAAAATGAAATCAAAATTTACATGTTCAATTTTTTGAAAGTTTTTTTTAGATTTTTTTTTGTAGCGGCCCACCACACTCCCCCACACCAAAAGGCTCAATTGAGCCTCCTGGTAATGGACGCTACTGTTCTCAA